>NC_041387.1:488435283-488481082 GCF_002162155.2 Triticum dicoccoides | reverse complement strand
GGGACGGGTGTGGCGTACCGCAAAACGGGACTCCACGGGATACTGTTCATCTCCACCGTCGACCTCCTCCAGCTTCCACGGGCTACCGTCGACCTCCTCCAGCCTCCACGGGCTCCTGTTCATCCAGCCTCCACCACGCGCTACTCCAACGGCTACTGTTCAACCACCCCTCCACGGGCACCCCTCCACCATCTAATGTTCATCCAGCCCTCCACAACACGGGGCCCTATTCAACCACCCCTCCACGGCCACCCCTCCATCGTCTACTGTACATCCAACCCTCCACACCACGGATTCCTTTTCATCCTGAGGCAACACCACTGCTCACTGTTCATCCAAACCTCCCCGCAACGCTCATAGCTCCATCAGGTTCAGTTAACAGCCATCGATCGATCGCTCGGGTTTAGTAACACGTAGCCTGCAGTGCAATCGCTCAGGTTCAGTTAGAGCCCAACGCCTCGCTCGGGTTCAGTTAGAGCCAACACCTCACACACACACACGCGTACGTGTACGAGAGAAACACGCATCGCTCGGCCCCCGACCTCCCGCCGTAACCGGCAACTCCCCGAAATTTTCCTCCCCCTCGCTTCTACCACGGTTTCTTCCGTCATGGACGGCCCAAAGAATGTCATGCAGCTGCGTCTCTGGCCCGCCCAGGACGAAAAGCCCATTTTCCGTCATGATTTTTTGTCATAGAAGTAGGAGCCCACCACATCTATGATGATACCGGATTTTGTCACAATTATCGTCATAGAAGTGTCATATGTATGACAGAAAATAAATTCGTTCGGCCCAAAATGTCACGGATGTGTCTTTTTTTTGTAGTGATGGCCCATAAATCAGTTGGGCCATTTGTAGTCGGACCTGAGTTTTGGCCTTATAGCGACCCATTTAAGTGTTGGGCCAAGTCCCGGCCCTGCGTGCCTTTCGGCCTGTTAAGGACCATAAATAAGTTGGGCCATTTGTAGTCGTACCTTAGTTTTGGCCTTTTAACGGCCCATGCCCTTCATGGTCCAATACCAACCCGGTTTCTCTTTTGGCCTGCTAAAGGCCCACAACACAGTTGGGCCATTTACAATACGACCTGACTTTCGTCCTCTTAGCGGCCCATGCTCTTCATGGTCCAGTACAAGCCCGCTGTCTTTTTCGGCCTGCTAAATACCTACAGTATAGTTGGGCCATATGTAGCCCAAACTTAGTAACGGCCTGTTAACGGCCCGTGAAATCAATAGGGCCCACCTGTTGCCCGCTTCGATGTTGTCCTGTTAACGACCCGGGAGGTAAGAGGGCCGACCATTAACTTTTGGCCTAGTAACGGCCCATTAACTTAATGGGCCCACTAAAGTTCGTACATGTCTTTAGGCCAAATTAGATAATTAGAGCCCATTACGATGAGCAATTATGCACAGGACCAAAACCGATCAAGCAAAGGTACGGCATACAGGGAATAACGTTGCACATCCAACATATATTATAGGAAATTTCATCCACTGGGCAATCAAAGATTGATGCCAGTGCAAATAAATGAGCATAACCTAACCATCTACAACATCACAATCTGCAACCTCAGCACAGATGACGCCCATAAGCATGTGGGCAAGTTCTTGCTGCTTTGCTACACTCTCTCTGAAAACATTGATCAGTTGTTGTGTCGCACGACTCTCCACCTTTGATTCATCCACCATTTCCATCATTGCTTTAGCCATTAATTGGTTCACAACCATACATTTATTCCATTGCATTCGAGACAGAGGATATTGAACAGATTAAGATGGCGATTTTGGCAGGCTTGTATTATTGATAGTGGAGACTGTCTCGACCACTGCATCATAACATAAATTAGGAGGGGAATCAAACAGATTAATCATGAGTTATTGCCATATTACCTGGCCTAGATTTATTGGAAAGAAACAATGGGGTTGCCTTGCTGTTTTCAGAGTTTGTCTTCTTATCTTTAGCAGCCTGCACAAACTTAACACACTAGCATTGCTATCATTCCCAAGTTAGATAACAGGAAAGCAACATTGACACAACGAACGTTTGGGCAACTACCCTACACCAAATTAACACAATATGGCACAACTATCATCAGCCAGGTAAGGTAATACGAAAGCAACATTGACACAATGAATGAATGGGTAACCAGAGGAGCACTACAATTCAGTAATGTGCATGATATGAGATAGTACACTCATGCAGCTTAGTATGCAAAACTACCAGGCAGTTTTCCTTACAAAAATCAACATTGGCGTCTTTAACATTTTGCTACAACTAATTTTAGATCAGATAAAGGTTAGATTCATGCTGATTAACAAAATACATGCTGATGTAAAAATATAGTGATATACAACAGGTACTTACATCAGCATTGGAGCACAGAGAATTCTCGCAAGATAATTTCCTTGAATACGATCCCAATGGAGGAAGTCTTCTATCGTTTAACCTTATTCTCTAAAAGAGATATGGGTAAGAAACATGTAGAAAATATGATCAGAATGCTATAAAATTTCATGATGCAAGGATACGCACACGCTTCTTACAATGGAGTTGACATTCTTTTGCTGGACTGGAGCGGACTAGCTCTTTGGCCACTGGAATCTTCTTATTATCAGTGGGAGTTGGGTTTCTCTGTGCTGGAGCAGTATCTATGAAAAATGAAGTTGGTTTATTATCTGCTAGCATTTGGATCTTTTGCAAAGACCTGGTTTGTAACCCTTCAGATTCTAACATAGTCGTCTTCCCCTTGCATGCCTTATATAGAAGAATGGTGCTTCAGTTATAAAACATGCTACAACAGAGATGGAATAGGTACTGAAGAATAGAAAGGCATGACATATTGACATGTATTCCCTCCATTCGGAAATAAATGGATGGGTCTAGGCGTATTTCAGTTCTAGATACATCCAGTTTTATCCATTTCTGCGACATGTAATCCGGACGGAGGTAGTATGATGTAAGAGATAGGGATATGATAGGACAACACAGTAAAAAAACACTGAAAACCCACTGCAGAACCAAAGTAAACCTACTGATATGAGATAGTACACTCATGGAGCTCAGGATGCAAAACTACCAGGCAATTTTCCTTACAAAAATCAACATTGTGGCCTTTAATCATACATTTTGCTACAACTACATTTAGATCAGATAAAGGTTGGATTCACGCCGATTAACAAAATACACGCTGATGTAAAAATATAGTGATATACAACATGTACTTACATCTGCATTGGAGCACAGAGAATTCCTGCAAGAATCTTTCCTCACATACGATACCAGTGCAGAAATTCTTCTATCTGTTAAGCTTATTTTCTAAAAGAGAGATGGGTAAGAAACATGTAGAAAATATGATCAGCATGCTATACAATTTCATGATGCAAGGATAAGCACACGCTTCTTAGAATAAGGTTGACATATTTTTGCTGGACTAGAGCGGACTAGTTCTTTGGCCATTGGAATCTGCTTATTATCAATAGGAGTTGGGTTTCTCTGTGCTGGAGCAGTATCTATAAACGCTGGAGTTGGTTTATTATCTCCTGGCGTTTGGATCTTTTGCAAAGGCCTTGTTTGTAACCCTTCAGATTCTAACATAGTCGTCTTCCCCTTGCATGTCTTGTATAGAAGAATGGTGCTTTAATTATAAAAGATGCTACAGCCGAGAGATGGAATAGGTACTGAAGAATAGAAAGGCATGACATATTTACATGTATTCCCTCCATCCGGAAAAAATGGATGGATCAAGGCGTATTTTCGTTCTAGATACATCCTTTTTTATCCATTTTGGCAACATGTAATCCAGACGGAGGGAGTATGGTGTATGATCTAGGGATACAACAGGACAACACATCAAAAAAACACTAGTTGAATGTAAAACTGTATGCTAGCGGAATACGTACAGAAAAAATTAAGGCAACATACACGTGTATGATTGGGAAACTAAGATGGCATGGCAACAGAGCACTAGAACATCACTTCAATGTAAAAAAACATGGTATGGTAGACAGATGAAGTACATACTAATGAATAACAATGCATAAGATATTCAGAAACATGATGTCCAAATTAAGCAGATGGCATTGCGATAGAGTAGAATGACAGTACTTGAATTTGAAAACATGTTATCATGAATGGAATAGGTACTGAAAAACAGGAAGGCATGACATATTTACATGCATGATCAGCATGCTAAGCACATGGCATTGCAACAGAGTAGATACACTCCAGGACATTATATGCATGTTGTGCCCATATCATAGGCCAAGTTAGAGCAAGGACCTTGTGGGGTGAAGAGGATTCATCATCTTTCTGCAATTCTTCTGAAAAACTGTCTTTACATGTTCCATCATATTAGGTATCATTGACATCAAGTTTATTGGCCTTTACATTGCTCCGTGAGGTTATTGTGGATATATCAGTGTGTGCAATTATATCTGACATGCATGGAGGACAACTAGTAGTTAGATTTATGTAATGAGTGCTTGTAGGAGACGACATAAATAGTAGGACTAGGGTTAACTAGCAGCAACAGGTCTCATAAACTAAAGGGAGAACATAGATGAAAGCTACAGAATATGTATCGTTTGTACTCGAGATTAACTAGATGGCACACAAAAGTATTAAAGAACAACATAGGTAATACTAGAAGTGGTATAATACTATAATCACCAGCCTGTGGGATAGCATTGGCTGATGGATGATAACTATGGAATAGTGTTACCTAAAGAACAAGTATCTTAGCTGAACTATGGAACAACGTTAACTCCTGAACAAGACCCATAAGAGATCAGCATGAATATACAGTGAAATATGATGATCTATTTTCCATGCTTAGATGAATAACAAAGCCATAAATGTTGCACACAAGTAAGATGAGGGTACTACCTATCTGGCCGCCATCCATAGGAGTGAGCATCATGTGCTGAGTTTGTCGATGGCCCTGCAGTTGTTGTGGCTATCCATGTCAGGCACGTGCATTCGATGCAGGGAACTGTTGAGTGGGGACTATAGCTCCCTTCTGGTGTATGCTTCCCTTGTTGGAGCAGCTACGGTGAGTCGGAAGACGGTGTGTCTGAAGATGCAGATAACACATAATGTTATGAATGACATATCCCTTTGATCTGAAGAAATACATTAAGAGATCAACAGCAAGGTACGAGAGTGGTCACATGTCTGTTGACTGAAGACTAAATTGGGTTCACATGATTTAATTTTATTTTGGTACTGTCCGATCTACACCGGATGGCTTGATGGCCGTCTTGTGCCTCCCGGCTGACAATGTTTGGAATCTACCCCGAAGAGCCAACGACCAACGGCAGAGTAGCCTGCCTCCGCCGTCCGTAGCCCCGGCCAAAACCCCGCTCCCCGCCCCACCGCACTGCCGTGGTTGCGCCGTCCCCGGGCCAATCCACAAAGACTCCCCATCATCCAGATCCGGTGGCGGCAGTACCTTCAACCCACGTAACTCTAAGATAGCCATCTAAGTGCTGCTTCCGCGGCGAACTTGCGGCCCCGCACCCTTACGTTAGACACCAGCCAACCGGCAGCCTAGGAGCTCTGCCGCCTCGAGGGGTGCTATTTCCCATTGGGAATCGATTGGCCCAGAATAAAAATTCAAACAACTGACGCCTAAATAAAGTGATTTGAGATGAGGGTGCGACCTATTTGGCAACATGGTGAAGTAGGCTGTCACATCCCTAGTTCTGGTATGACCTAGACTAGCTAGTCATGTGTGCATCATGTTTAAATTTCAATGAATTTGAAATGGGGACATGTGAAAGCCTCAGAAATCATTTCTGAAAATGACCAAGATAAAAATTTCTTCAAATAGGTCCAAGAATATGTTCATGTTTCTCCCTGAAAATATTGGCCAGAGGTAAAATTCAAACAAATATTTTTAGGAGGTCATAAATATTTATTTTGGGCATTTGGAGTTAATGCAACAACTATTTGCATTGGATTTATATTTGCTATATATTTAATATAAGTCCAATAATTCTATAAAATTGTGTGGGGCTCTGGAATAGCTTAGCCCACACAATATTTATCAGAGTAAATTTGATTATAGAAAATAGAAAACAAAACAGAAAATATAAAATAGAGCAGAAGGACTTACCTGCACCCACCTACGGCCCGCTACTGTAGCCTGCTGGCAGCCCAGCTGGCGGCCCAGCCCACCATCGCCCCCTTGTCATCTTCCTCCTCTGCGAGGAGGACAACCAGGTGCCTGGCGAGCACCGACGATGCTCTGGCCACCTCCAGCTTCCCCGGCCCCCGACTCCACGGAGACGCCCCGAAGCCCATGTCCCCTCTCCCTCACTAGACGCTCTCTCTCCCCTCCCCTGGCTCTCTCCCTTGATCTCACCCGAGCGCAGCCGTCGCTACCGACCAGCGCTCGCGCAGCCACAGCCACCCCTTGCTCTCCTGATGCGTCCGAGAGCTCTGCCACATCGTCCTCGTCTTCTTCACTGAGTCATAGGAGCTGGGTCGCCCTGTGATGCCGCCATCATCATCTTATTCCTCACCGGCTGCAGGAGATCCCTCTCGCTGCTCCACACACTGCGGTGCTTCCCCGAGCTCGTCGACCCGCCAAACATGCTCACCGTGAGATCCTGCCCCGAACCCCCCTCTCCTTTGCCTCGTTTGCACATCACAGCCACTGCATCGTTTGCGCCCGAATGCACCGCTGCGAGCTCGTCGCCGACGAGGCTCCGATGACCATTTGGTCCCACGCTTATGCCCGTTGGCCTCGTGAGCGCGTGTAGAACATGTAGGTACTAATCGCTTATCTCTCCGCGTGTTGCGTCGTCGATTTCGTCGACATCCGAGCTCTGGCCGCCGCCGAAGTCGACGCCGTGCTCAACTCCGGCTAGCTCGCGTCCTCCCACTGCCACCGCTGGATGCGCACGAGCTCCAGCTCACCGTAGAACCCACCCGCACGACCAGCCGTGGCCGGAAACGGCCGGCCGATGATCGCCGCCATGCACTGCTTAGCGCCGGCGATTAGTTGCCGGCTAAACCCCATTGTTAGTGCTAATTAACCCCCCTACTCTCACTAACAAGTGGGCCCCAGTACCTAATTACTTAGTTAACTTCTCTATTAGATTAGCACTGATCTCAGGGGGGCCCACCTATCACCTTTGACTTGGCCACGTCACATGTTGACCGACCCCACACGTCAGTGTTGACCCGGCTGATGTGGCCGTTGACCAGGCCCACCTGTCAGCGACACTAACCAGCCCTGGGTCACTGACCAGTGGACCCCACTGCTCAGGTTTGACCTGGACCCGCCCCGTTGACCTGCTAACATCAGGGTGATGTCAAGCTTACGTAGTAAGTAATTTTCTGTATTTAAAGTAATTCAGAAAATTCCAAAAAATTGTATAAACTTCTAAAATTCGTAGAAAAATGTTTGTAACTCCAAATAAGATAAATTATATATGAAAAATGATCAGAAAAATCCAATCTATCCATCTGTACGATTTTCATGCATGTTAGAACAACTTATAGTTGCTGTTTAGCACAAATCATATAAATGGCATTTGAATATCCACATATGGACTTTGAACTTGAATCTTGTGTTCAAACCAAATCCATTTAAATCGTTGCTAGTTGCATTAGGCAAAGTCACAGCATATTGCCATGTCATGATCATGCATCATATTGTGCATTGCATTGATTGTGTTCTTCCTTGTTTGCCGGTGTTTGTCCCCTCTCGATAGACGTGGTTTCGAAGATCAGATCGATGACACCAATGAAGAACTATACTATCTTCAGAAGTGCCAGGCAAGCAAAAAACCCTTGTTCATTCCGATACAATCCCACTCTCTCGCTTCTGCTCTCTTTTACTGCATTAGGACAACAATGATTCATCTGTTACTTGCTGCGGTAGTTGAACCCATTTTCCTCTGCATGACCTCTCATTGCCACAGTAAATAGATGAAACCCACTAGCATGAGTAGGAGTTGTTTGAGCCCTGATGTGCCTACTCATTCATGCTTGTTTGTCATGCCTGCTACTGCTTAGAGTTGAGTCAGGTCTGATTCATCGGGGATGAATAAGAATGGTGATGAACATGTCCTACTGTGTGTGAGCTAAGTGTGTGAACGTGATTTGGTAAAGGTATCGACAAGAGGCCATGTAGGAGTACATGGTGGGTTGTTTCATTGGAACCGTCCTTAAGCACTGAGATCTGTATGTGTGATTTAAGATTCAGCTACTACCATAAATTGAGCCCTGAAATATGACCCCGCTCGACTTCTTAACCACCCTAGTCCTCTGTCTAGGAGTTGCAAGTAGTTTCTGGTGTTTGTAGTTGCTGGAGGCCGTGCGCAGTGCTTACTGGAGGGGTGAGCTGTGATGCGGTAGGCACGTGGCCGGGCATGCCGGGCGCCCGTTTGGTGTCGCGGAACCCTGTATACATTGTTCGGAGCCGTATGTGGAAACCTCGGCCGGATTCCTTGCCGATGGAACCTGAATAGGCGACAAACCTGGACTAGAGACTTGAGTGTTTAGGTAGGTCGTGGTCTACACCCACGTCGGCTTTCTCTTGAAGTCCACTGAGCACATGTCGTGTGCAGACGCTAAGTGGTGGAAACATGTGTGAAGAAGTACACCCTTGCAGGTTTAACATCATCTATTCGAATAGCCGCGTCCGCGGTAAAGGACTACTTGGTCGCCTATACACTTCATAGACAAGTGAAAGTGGATACTCTAAAATGCGCAACATAAGCATGAGTGCTATGGATGGTGTTCTCGTAGAAAGACGGGAGCGGATCCATAGTGGTGTATTGGTTGGTGAATATGTGGAATCGTGTGTGATACGTCTCCAAAGTATCTATAATTTTTGACTGTTCCATGCTATTATATTACCCCCTTTGGATGTTTATGGGCTTTACACATTTATATCATTTTTGGGACTAACCTACTAACCGGAGGCCCAGCCCATATTGCTCTTTTTTTGCCTATTACAGTATTTCGAAGAAAAGGAATATCAAACGGAGTCCAAACGGAATGAAACCTTCGGGGGCGTGATTTTTGGAATGAACGTGATCCAGAGGACTTGGAGTGCAAGCCAAGAAGCAGCCGAGGCGGCCACGAGGATGGAGGGCGCGCCCACCCCTACAGGGCGCGCCCCCTATCTCGTGGGCCCCTCGGGCGGCCACCGACCTACTTCTTCCTCCTATATATACCCACGTACCCCGAAAACATCCAGGGAGCCAACAAAAAATAATTTCCACCGCCGTAACCTTTTGTATCCATGAGATCCCATCTTGAGCCTTCGTTGGCGCTCCACCGGAGGGGGAATCAACCATGGAGGGCTTCTACATCAACACCATAGCCCCTCCGATGAGTTGTGAGTAGTTTACCACAGACCTTCGGGTCCATAGTTATTAGCGAGATGGCTTCTTCTCTCTTTTTGGATCTCAATACCATGTTCTCCCCCTCTCTTGTGGAGATCTTTTCGATGTAACTCTTTTTGCGGTGTGTTTGTCAAGATACGATGAATTGTGGGTTTATGATCAAGTTTATCTATGAGAAATATTTGAATCTCCTCTGAATTCTTTTATGTATTATTGAGTTATCTTTGCAAGTCTCTTCGAATTATCAGTTTGGTTTGGCCTACTAGATTGATCTTTCTTGCCATGGGAGAAGTGCTTAGCTTTGGGTTCAATCTTGCGGTGTCCTTACCTAGTGACAGCAGGGGTTGCAAGGCACGTATTGTACTGTTGCCATCGAGGATAAAAATATGGGGTTTATATCATATTGCTTGAGTTTATCCCTCTACATCATGTCATCTTTCTTAATGCGTTACTCTGTTCTTATGAACTTAATACTCTAGATGCATGCTGGATAGAGGTCGATGTGTGGAGTAATAGTAGTAGATGCAGGCAGGAGTCGGTCTACTTGTCGCGGACGTGATGCCTATATACATGATCATGCGTAGATAATCTCATAATTATTTGCTTTTCTATCAATTGCTCGACAGTAATTTGTTCACCCACCGTAATACTTATGCTATCTTGAGAGAAGCCACTAGTGAAACCTATGGCCCCCGGGTCTATCTTTTATCATATAAGCTTTCAATCTACTTTTATTTGCATCTTTGCTTTTCCAATCTATATTATACCAAAAATGTATTTATCTTATCATACTATCTCTATCAGATCTCACTTTCGCAAGTGGTCGTGAAGGGATTGACAACCCCTTTATTATGTTGGTTCGAGTTCTTTATTTGTTTGTGTAGGTGCGTGGAACTTTTGAGGAGCCTCCTACTGGATTGATACCTTGGTTCTCAATAACTGAGGGAAATACTTACGCTACTATTGCTGCATCACCATTTCCTCTTCAAGGAAAACCAACGCAAGCTCAAGACGTAGCAAGAAGGATTTATGGCGCCGTTGCCGGGGAGGTCTTCGCTCAAATCAAGACATACCAAGTACCCATCACAAACTCATCTCCCTCTCATTTACATTATTTGCCATTTGCCTCTCGTTTTCCTCTCCCCCACTTCACCCTTGCCGTCTTATTGGCCCTCTCTTTCCCAATCTTCTCCTCTCTCTTTTCCGTTTGCCTTCCCGTTGCCATGGGCCGAATCAAAAAGAACTAAGGGTCCTCTCTAGGGTTCTAGTACCTTGGATAACCCCTCTATCCTCTCTAAGCTCATAAATAAAGATGCTATGGAAATACCCACCGGGGTCACCAATGAGAGCTTACATAATTTTGATGAAGATGACTCCGGCATTTTTTGCTATTTGCTTGATGAGTCTTTAAGAGATGCTTGGGATAGGTTATTAAGGATTTGGGCTAGCTATGTGCCACAATATCAAATTGAAGTTTACTTCAAAAGTTTCTATGTTGGCCTACCCGCTTCTTTCAAGCAAGTCCTAGATTCTATTTTTGAAGAAGGTTTTCTTGAATGGGATGCTATAGATACCTATGAAAGAATGAAAACTATATTTGGGCACGCGATGAATGATAAGGTTGAATCTACGACCCTCTTATGCTTTTATCAAAACGAAATTATCAAAGAGATGAAGACTAGTTTAGATGCAAATTTCCGTAACGTGCTTAATCTTACTTCCTCCATTAATGGCAATGTGCTTTCCCAAAATAGAAGGATGAATGCCATAAAAAGGAAATTTGCTCTTTTCTTTCCAAGTGCCAAATATGGCACTACTTAGATCTATCTTCGCTTTTATGCCTAGCTAGGGGCGCTAAACGATAGCCCTAGTTGGGAGGCAACCCAATTTTATCTTTGTTTTTCATTTTTGCTTATGTTTAGGAATAAACTTTGCATCTACCTTCTGTTTAGATGTGTTTTTATGTTTTAATTACTGTTTGTGCCAAGTAGAACCTATAGGATGACCTATGGTGATAGTTAATTTGATTCTGCTGAAAAACAGAAACTTTGCACGCACAAAATTAGTTTTGTTAAATCATAGCAACGTGCTTTTGCGTTGATTATGTTTGATGCTGATCAATAGACAAATTTCCCAGGATTTCCTATTTTGGTAGGATTTTAGAGTTCCAGAAGTTGGCGTTAGTTACTAATTGCTACAGACTGTTCTGTTTTTCACAGATTCTGTTTTTCCTATCTTGTTTGCTTATTTTGATGCATCTATGGCTACTATTAAGTGGTATGAACCATAGAGAACTTGGAATAAAGTAGGTTTAACACCAAAATAAATAAAGAATGAGTTCATTACAGTACCTTATGTGGTGGTTTTGCTTTCTTTCACTAACGGAGCTTATGAGATTTCCTGTTGAGTTTTGTGTTGTGAAGTTTTCAAGTTTTGGGTAAAGATTTGATGGACTATGGAATAAGGAGTGGCAAAAGCCTAAGCTTGGGGATTCCCATGGCACCCCAAGATATTCAAGAGTAGCCAAAATCCTAAACTTGGGGATGCCCCCGGAAGGCATCCCCTCTTTCCTCTTCGTTCATTGGTAACTTTACTTGGAGCTATATTTTTATTCGCCACATGATATGTATTTTGCTTGGAGCGTCTTGTATGATATTAGTATTTGCTTTTTAGTTTTCCACAATCATCCTTGCTATACACACCTTTTTGGGAGAAGCCCACTTGATTGAATTTATTAGAATACTCTATGTGCTTCACTTATATCTTTTGAGCTAGATAGTTTTTGCTCTAGTGCTTCACTTATATCTTTTAGAGCACAGCGGTGGCTTAATTTTGTAGAAATTGCTAGTCTCTTATGCTTCACTTATATTATTTTGGGAGTCTTTTAGAACAGCATTGTTGGGTATATTACCACTGGGCGTAAACCGGCCTACTTGGGCTGGGTTAACTTCATTAGTAGTATAAGCAGATGAAGGCCCAAGGCCTGTAGTCGGTTTAGAACTTGTAGCCGTAAACCGGCATGATATGTAAACTTGTATTGTAAGTTAGGAATAGAGAGATACAAACCAGGATATGAGTATGAACCGGTTGGGACTCTATGAACCGACGGGCGTCACCCGTGTATATAAGGGGATGACCCGGCGGCAGTTCAGGGACAGACAACAACAACTCGAGCCTAGGCGAAGCTTGTTTGCTCCCTAGCCATCGAGACCACATCAATTCCATCACAACTAGACGTAGGCTTTTACCTTCATGGAAGGGGCCGAACTAGTATAAACCCTTGTGTCTTTGAGTCCGCTTTAACCCCTTCAAGTTAACCCGTAGCGATGGCTCCACGACTAAGTCCTTTCACTAGGACATCTGCCGTGACAAATCCACGACAGTTGGCGCCCACCATGGGGCTATCGCACGACGGTTTGATGATCTTGGAGGGCAAGCTCAAAGGACTCGAAGGCTATGCTGTGGGCCAGATGACCAAGAGTCGTCGTGGCAAGATCTACATCGATGATGTAGGATGGGGTCCCGAAGCCGATTCGATCGATTACGGGTACCGGGTCCCCTTTGGTGGCATACACGTTTTCATCGGCAAGATTGGTGAGCCTGGGCCTGAGCCGGACATCTGCACCGACCTCGTCGAGACGGCTTAGCGTGCGAGATCTACCCAGGTTAAACCGGCCGTGAAGCGTGCCTTTGTGGGAGTCATCCACGGAGGAGAGCATGAGGACAAGTCAGAATACGGTAGCGAGACCTTTGTCTATTCCGGCGACGAATCTTCAACTGGAGAGACTGAATCATTGTACCAATTGCAAGACGACCAGATTAGGGGCTGTTCTGATGGCGACAGTATTCCGGACCCCCAGATCAGATCAACCGGGTTGGAATATTCATGGCCGGCACGCAGGCGGCGAATCACTCTTCGACCGCAGCAGCAATGCACTCCGGATCAGCAGCGGTAGCGGCAGCAGGGGCAGGAGGCCTTGTGCATCCGCCGGTTCAAGTTCTGTCTGACCTGTTTGACACACTAGCTGCACTTATGGCGGAGGCCAATCCGGCGGATCAGGAGGCCCATGATGCAGAGATTGCAAAGGTGACAGAGCAGATCATACAAGCCAAAGCCGACCTGGCAGCAGAGAAGGACAGGATGGCCGCAGAGCGGGCCGCTTTGGACGCCCAGGCCTATAAGCTCATGCTCGACTAGAATGCATCACAGGAGGTCTTGAAGCGGAAGCACAGATCACGCCTGCCGTTAGGGTTCGACCCTTGAAATCTCTTTCACACTCCGGGAGCGGGAACCAGTAATCCGCCGGGGCACCTGGAGGCAAACCGGATCGAGGCACCAGGGCCAGGAGCAACGGTCCAACCCCGCCCGATGGAACCTCCTCGACAGAACATTGTGATTCCTCCGCCGGTTCACACGCCTCCGGGTCATTATTCTAATCCTATGGACAATCTTGTTGCAGCTGCTGCGTGATTAGAAGCTATCCTGGTGGAAGGAGACTCTCCGCAAGCAATAGAGACGCGCCGGGTTAAGGAACTTCTCCGGACCGCTTTGATTCAACAGGAGGCATATTCATACAGCCGCGATCGGATTCACTCCACACCTCGTCCAAGCCGGAGCTATAGCAGGTGCCTGGATGAACCGGCCATATCGAGCAATGCGCGAGGCCGTGAAGCGGCCCATGGCAATAACCCGGCAGGTGGTGTTCGCGATGCTCAGGAGGTAGTGGACCGGGCCCGGGCACGAAGGGAGGCCGTGTTAGCAGCACAGAACGAGGAAGATCAGCTTACACCGGTTCGTCCTACCACCTCTGCCAGGCCAGGGGTCGCATCTGCTTTAGGAGTGCCCTGTTTAGTCCCCGCTTTACGCAATGTACGCCTGCCCAAAGACTTCAAGGGTCCACGCAAGGTGCCGAACTACACTGCTGATTTATCCCAAGAAGCGTGGGTAGAGAGTTATGAGATGGCCATGGAGATGCTGGATGTGGATGAGACCGCATGTGCAAAGTACTTCACCATGATGCTTGAAGGTACGGCCCGTACTTGGTTGAAGAGCCTGCCGCCTAATTCTATCAGTTCATGGGCCCAGTTGCGGGCCTGGTTTATCCAGAATTTCAAAGATACGTGTAAGCAGCCCAAGTCCATAGTAGACCTGGCGGCTTGTGTTCAGGAGGACGGAGAGTCAACGACCCATTGGGTACGCCGCGTTTCGGAAGTTTTGCACTCGTCTGACATGATCAATGCTGACTCTGCGATCTTGACCCTGGAGGGCAATTGCTGGTTTATGTCTTTAAAATTGAAATTGGGGCGTATGAAGCGGTTCTGTAATGACATGGGAACTCTCATGGCCGCCTTAGTGAAGTATGCTGATTCTGATAGTACCAAGGATCCCGAGACTGACGATGACGAACCAGGGAAGGGAAAGAAGAATAGCAACTCCAAGGGGCATCAATATAAACCGGCGGGCCATGGAAACGGAGGCAAGCGTAAAGCGGATGGCAGCATGGACTTTGTGGCTAACACTAATGCGCAGGACAAGGGTCAGCGGCGCAGAGGTAAAGTGGCGAATCGTAATGGGGCTGCAAATCCTAACCCGGATCGCTTGAACTTTTTGTTGAATCAGCCTTGTCCAAAGCACGGGACGAAGGAGGCGCCGGCTAACCACCTTTGGAAGGATTGTTACATTATGTAGGAGTTTAAGAACTCTAATGCCTTCCGGTATGACCGTGGGTCAGGAGGTGGCTCAGGATCCGGTTTCCAGGGGCCGGGTCACGATGGAGCTTCCGGTTCAGGTTTCAATCAGGCCGGTAACAACAACCAGAATAATCAAAACGGTCAAGGGGGTTACAACCAACAGTAGCAACAGTAGCAGTCGGGTTATCAGAGCAAGCCAAAACAATTGAACAATGGGCAGTATCATGTTTTCACAACTAGCTTGGATAAGCGCGACCGGAAACTCCACAAGCGAGCGGTGAACTCTGTTGAACCGGCCGTACCATGTTATTTACGCTGGTCAGAACAGCCTATCGTGTGGAGCAGGGAGGATCACCCACCCCGGGTTGACAATCCGGGCCAGTTGGCGTTAGTAGTAGACCCTCAGGTGGGAGGTTATAAATTCACCAAGGTGCTCATGGATGGAGGGAGCAGTATTAACATCATGTACTATGAGACATTCCGCGGCATGGGGCTAACAGACAAAGATCTCAGACCGTCTAATACGGTGTTCCATGGTGTGGTGCCTGGCAAATCAGCATATCCTGTTGGTAAGATAGCCCTGGAGGTGGCTTTTGGGGACGAGCATGATTCCCGATCCGAGACACTAACCTTTGAGGTGGTGAAAATCCAGAGCCCATATCACGCCTTGTTCGGGCGGCCGGCTTATGCCAAATTCATGGCACGGCCTTGTTATATCTATTTGCAGCTCAAGATGCCGGGTTACAAAGGGACAATAACGGTTCATGGGAGCCGCAAGATTGCTTTGGAATGTGAGTAAGGTGATGCGGCCTATGCAGAGTCGGTTTGTGCCACCGAGGAGTTGAAATATTATAGGGACAATGTTGATCCAGCGGACATGACCCCTTTGAAGAAGCCTACTACAGAGCATGATTCGGATATAAAGTTCAAATCGGCAGCTGAGACCAAGCTTGTTGACTTCGTGCCCGGTGATTCGTCCAAGCAGTTCACTATCAGTGCCAACTTGGACCCTAAATAGGAAAGCGCGCTCATCGAGTTCATCCGTGAGAATCGGGACATTTTTGCATGGAAGCCTTCTGACATGCCAGGTGTACCGAGGGAACTCGCTGAGCACACTCTTAATGTTGATCCCAAGTATAAACCGGTAAAGCAGTTTCTCCGCCGGTTTAACGAAGAAAGGCGCAAAGCCATTGGAGAGGAAGTGGCCAGACTCTTAGCGGCTGGCTTTATTATTGAGGTGTTCCATCCAGAGTGGCTTGTTAATCCGGTGCTGGTCCTTAAGAAAAACGGCACTTGGCGTATGTGTGTGGATTACACGGATCTTAACAAAGCTTGTCCAGCGGATCCTTTTGCCCTCCCCCGCATTGACCAGATTATTGATGCCACGGCGGGTTGTGAGCGTTTGAGTTTTTTGGATGCATACTCTGGGTATCATCAGATTAAAATGGCGGTTAAGGACCAGGAGAAGACGGCGTTTATTACTCCCTTTGGAGCCTTCTGCTATGTATCTATGCCTTTTGGGCTCAAGAGCGCCCAAGCCACTTATCAACGGTGTGTACAGAACTGCTTGCATAAACAGATCGGCCGTAATGTGCATGCTTATGTGGATGATATTGTAGTCAAGTCAAGGCAGAAGGAGACACTGGTTGATGATTTGAAGGAAACCTTTGACAACTTGCGGGTTTACAAGATGATGCTTAACCCGGACAAGTGTGTCTTCGGTGTTCCGGCAGGCAAGTTACTGGGTTTTCTTGTGTCCAACAGAGGAATTGAGGCTAATCCGGAGAAGATTACGGCTATCACCTCCCTGGCTAAACCGAAGAGTATCAATGATGTTCAGCGTTTGGCGGGTCGGATCGCCGCACTAAGCCGGTTTATCAGCCGCCTCGGAGAGAAGGCCATCCATTTATACCAGATGGTGAGAAAGACAGATCAATTCATCTGGAGTCTGGCTGCTGATGAAGCGTTGGAGGATTTGAAGCGGCAATTAGCCAATCCGCCCGTTCTTGCGGCTCCGGTTGACAAGGAGCCGTTATTGTTATACGTAGCGGCCAATGCTCGCGCAGTTAGCGTGGCTATTGTGGTGGAATGCAAGGAGGCAGGCAAGGAGTATCCGGTTCAGCGGCCGGTTTACTATATCAGCGAGGTGCTTATCGAATCCAAGCAAAGATATCCACATTGGCAGAAGCTAGTATATGGAGTTTTTATGGCAAACCAAAAATTGAAGCAATATTTCCAAGGGCACCCCATCACAGTGGTCAGTTCAGCTCCCTTGGGCGATATCATACAGAACCGGGAGGCGACTGGCCGGACTGCCAAGTGGGCTATAGAACTTGGGCCGCACGAATTGAAATACGTGCCTCGGACGGCGGTGAAGTCTCAAGCACTTGTTGATTTCATCAATGATTGGACGGAGTTGCAAGCACCAGAGGAGAAGCTGGATCACACATATTGGACTATCCATTTTGATGGATCCAGGCAATTGGAGGGCTCGGGGGCTGGAGTCGTATTAACTTCCCCACGAGGTGATAAGTTTTGTTATGTTCTCCGCTTAATGTTCCCTTGTACTAATAATGCAGCTGAGTATGAAGCCTTGCTCCATGGTCTCCGGATGGCTAAGGAGATGAACCTAAGTCGGGTTAAGTGCTTCGGTGACTCGGACCTCGTGGCTCAACAAGTGTCTGACACTTGGGATTCTAAAGACCCACTTATGGCTGCATATCGTCGTGAGGTGGATAATATTGCGGGCCACTTCAAGGGTTATCAGGTGGATCACGTGGACCGTCGAAAGAATGAAGCGGCGGATGCTTTAAGCCGGTTGGGCTCTCAGCGTAAACCGGTCCCGCCTAATGTCTTTCTTGACGTGCTGCACAACCCGTCAGTCAAGCTCCCGGGTGAAGCGGATTTGGCTATTCCTGATCCGGAGGCTCAATTGGTGGCAGCCCTGCATATCATACTGGATTGGACAGTTCCTTATCTTGCATACATGAACCGGGGAGAATTGCCAGAGGATGAGATCCTAGCCAGGCAGATAGTCCGGCGGTCCAAATCTATGACTATTGTCAATGGCGAATGGCATCATTGCAGTGTATCAGGGGCGTTTCAACGTTGTGTTTCTCCTGAGGAAGGCTGTGAAATCTTACGTGAAATCCATGAAGGGGATTGTGGTCACCACGCCGGTTCAAAGTCTCTGGTGGCAAAGGCGTTTCGTCACGGTTTCTATTGGTTGACAACTCACGCTGATGCAGAGGACTTGGTTAAACGGTGTGATGGCTGTCATAAATTTTCAAGACGTGCTCATGTGCCGGCTCAAGAATTGAGGATGATTCCAATTACTTGGCCATTTGCAACATGGGTGCTGGATATGGTCGGACCCTTTAAAAGATCCAAGGATAAGAAAACCCACCTTTTGGTGGCAGTTGACAAGTTTACCAAGTGGGTTGAAGCGGAACCTGTCAGCAAGTGTGATGCAGCTACAGCAGTGCAGTTCATTAAAAAGGTGATTTTCCGGTTTGGCTTTCCACACAGTATTATTACTGACAATGGTACCAATTTATCCAGGGGTGCTATGAAGGAATTCTGTGAACGTGAGCACATCCGACTTGACGTATCATCAGTGGCTCACCCCCAGTCCAATGGACAGGCAGAACGGGCTAATCAAGAGATCTTGCGAGGCATAAAACCCCGGCTTATGGTTCCATTGCAAAGAACACCGGGATGTTGGGTTGAAGAGCTACCATCGGTGCTATGGAGTATCAATACTACGCCCAACTGATCTACAGGATACATGCCGTTTTTTATGGTCTACGGAGCGGAGGCGGTTCTCCCTAGTGATATCCGGCACGATTCGCCTCGTGTAGCGGCTTATGTTGAAGCGGAGACTGAGACATCACGGCAAGACGCTTTGGACCTATTGGATGAGGAGCGTGACATAGCGGCTGCCCGCTCGGCGATTTATCAGCAAGATCTTCTACGCTACCACAGTCGCCGGGTCAGAACCAGAACTTTTCAAGAAGGAGATTTGGTGCTTCGGCTCATCCAAGACCAGACGGATATGCACAAGTTATCCCCACCTTGGGAGGGACCTTTCATGGTCAGCAAGAATCTGCACAACGGGTCGTACTATCTGATTGATATTCGAAAGCATAAAGACTCACGCACATCAGAGGAGGAGACCAACAGGCCGTGGAACATAGCTCATCTTCGGCCTTACTACACCTGAGCCATTGGCTCTATCTATGTACATATTATGACAGTGTATATATTATCTTTGATATAATAAAACCGGAGCCTCAGCTAAAGCGGGGTCTCTGTCCTTTCATATCATGTGTGGTTACATGGAGTGGTTCTGTCTTAAAGCGGCCTCCGGTTTACCCCTTGAAATTTGGTTTTTGTATCACTTGGGGCCTTGGTCGTGTCCGAACCAACGCGACGCCTTTTTGATAGGCGAAAGCCACCAGATCACTTGGGGACATGGTCAAGTCTGAACTAGTCACGCCTCTTGATCGGCCTAAGGCCACAAAATCACTTGGGGGCTTGGTCGAACCCGAACCATTGCCACGCCTTTTGATTGGCATATATGCCACGGTTTCATTTGGGGACCTGGCTGACTTGAACCATTGTCACTCCTATTGGGGGCTTGGTCCTGTCTGGCCATAGTAACACCATCTGATCAGCTCAGTAAAGCATGTTTTTGCAAACGTTTTTATCATTGCCTTTGCTTCCATATTTCTTTTATGGCTATTTGTCAAATTTTTGTGTGTTTCCTTTACACCAACATCACTTTTTTACTCCGGATTCGGTTCAATTTTTAATCCGGAGAAATATGCCCGGTTTACTTTTCCTATTAAACATCATGGAGTAACACGGGGGCTCATAATGACCCAGCACGGTTTACGTGGGAGCTGTTTTCTCCCCTTTGACGGTAATGGTTTATAAAACCTCCGCTTCAAGCCCGGCTAAGCCAACTTCATGCCCAGCGATGGTAGGTACTTTGTATCGCCTATTTGGTTATATGTTTTAAATACATTGATGATATATATATCAAGATCATAAACCGGCTGGCGGTATAACCGCCGCCGAAGTTCAAGATTTTCTGATTGCAGGAAATATAAGTTGAGGTTTTTTAAGCAAAAGCATCAGTACTTATGCACGAAGGCATATTCAAGGCAGAAGTATTAACTATCCTATTACAAGGCAACATGGTGCCCAAATAAGATCATTGTTATTTGGCGGATCATCGTAAGACAGCTATTTAAACCGGCTTCCAGTTCAAGCCTGCTCGTCGTTCTGCACCGCTTCAGCTTCCTCGTCTCTATCCATTGGCTGGAAATCAACAGTGGTCCAGTCGATTCCCATTAAAGCTTGAAAGACAGCCTCTTCATGGATCAGAGAAGATGGTTCAATATCAGGAGCGTAAGTATGCTTACGGCTTGGAGGAATCAGATTCTCCGCTTCAAGAGTTGGTGCAGGCACTCGTTTGTTCTGATCGTTGTACTGGGCTTGATAATGCGACAAGTCGGCCTCTTCAGCCAATTGACAAGCCAGAGGGCGTACTGCACAGTTTATTGCCCTCAAATCATCTTCATTGAACTCGGAGCCATCTTCCTTCAGGCTGGGATAGCCTTGAGCTGCCTCAAGAGGATCGAAATCCGGCACCCATGCTTTGGCCCGGATCAAGGCATTAATGGCTCTGGTTCGAGCAGCAGATTTTTTCAGCTCTTCAATCCGAGCAGGAAGCATGGACAACCTATTAAGAGTGTCTTGGATTAAAGAGGGTGCCGGATTGTTATGAGAGGCCGTGGTTATGATCCGCTGTGCTCCGGTATACAGTTGTTCAACTAAAGTGTAGGCAGCTTTCAACTTCTTTCAAACATCTGACCCTAAGTGACCAATGCGTGTACCTGCAACAGTACAGGAACGATCACAAACCAGATCTATTATAAGCAGGCCAGAGTTATCATAGAAACCAAAAGGAGCTTACCAAAGATAGCAGCGGTCATGGAGTGTATTTGCCGCTTTACGGCGGTCAGCTCATCTACCACCGGTTTAAGAGCAGCTTCAGCGTTTTCAGCTCTTTTTATTGAAGCGGCCTTCTCAGTGGCCCAATCCGCCCGCTCCTTCTTGAAGCCCTCTTTCAGTTGTTCTGAGATGCTCAAAGCGCTGGTTAATTCCTCCCTTGCCTTGTCGGTTTCAGCTTGTTGGGTCTTCAAAGTTTCCTACAGATCGGTAATCCGGTCCTCTTTGATCCTCACTTCAGCCTGCATAAAGACAGTGCTTGGCTTTAAATAAACGGTGCAAGAATTTGAAGTACCAACCACATAACAAGTTATACGCTTGATACTTGGGGGCTAATGCACCTTCAGTTTTCATCTATTGCTAAATCGCAAAGTCCCAAGCTCAATACAGGTATTCAACTTGGCACTTGGGGGCTAATGGCTATTTGCTCAATTATGTTCTGATGTTAGAATCTTTATTGGAGTCCCGGTTTAACTATACTAAGTTGAACCGACCCTTGGGGGCTACATTGATGGATTTCAAAGTTTTGAGGATTATGTTCAAGTCCCAGTTTGAAGAAGGTTACAAACCGGCCCTTGGGGGCTAGGATGATTAACACAGTAGCAGTAATTAAAGACAGAAGAAGCATAAGGAAGTTACCTCAAATTTATCTCTCATCATCTTTACCAGACCAGCTTCACAGTCACGACTAGTATATAGCCGGTTCAGGTAACCAGAATGAAAATCTTGGGCACTCAGAGCAGCATATGTTTCTAGTTCAACATCCCATTTTCCCTTGTTCAGAGCGGAAAAATCTTCTTTCACAGTATGCTTGGCTAAACTGACAGGATTCCCCGGTTCAAAGCGACCTACACCGGTAATCACAACATCATCATCTTTGGACTCACCGGTTTGCGTTGGCGCGGTCGGTTTATCAGCAACTTTTGAAGGACTGTGGGATCTTTCAATCCGGACGGAGCTGGCAGGCAGGTCAATAGGGACTGAAGTATTGATAGGCCTTTCCTCAGTAACAGTGTCATCATGCAAAGGAGGGTCACTGGGAACATCTTCATAAATAGACGCTTCAAGATCTGGTGCTTTATCCTGTTCAGGGGCAACATCTTCTTCGGCCGCTTTATCCAGACGGGCTTTCTTGCTCGGTTTGGGTTTAGCCCTGGAAGAGAAACAAGGAGTCAAGGAACAACATAAGTTATAACATAGTATACCAGAAGCATATGTTCAGTCTAGCTTACCCAAGAACCGTTTTCAGTGGTGGCAGCTGAGTGGCCGATGATTCACCAGAGGATGAATGAGAAGTAACCTGATAATCAGAGTCGGACGGATTAAGAGGTTGACGGAAGAAACCCGCTTTAGGATAAAAATTAATAGAAAGGTCGGAGACCTCTGAGCGGCATTTTCGAACCGGACTTTTTGGTAAACCGGCGGAGGTAACTACCTGACCGTTGTGTCGGGTTGTGCTGCGAGCTTCATGTTGCTGAGTCTTCATAAGAAATTTGGGATCCAAGTAAGCAAGAGGATGAGAAAATTTAACTTTCCGGTTTGCCTGGCAAAGTTTTGGCAAAGGCAAAGGATCTGAATCGGAAGAAAGAATAGTTACCTCAGCGACATCAGCATTACTGGCTTCAACGTCGTCCTGACAAGTATCATCATCAATAAGGCGTGTAAAAAGTAAGCCTAGTGAATCAAGTTCTACTTCAAGGTCCGGGTTACCCACATCATCATCAATAGCCGGATCAGATGAAGCGGTGGTTTTCCTTTTGTGAGCCGGCTTTTTGATAACCTTGGTGTTTGGCCGGGTTGACCGTTCTGCTTTCTCCGATTTGTCTTGCGGAAGCTTCTTGCTCCAAAATGGATTATCACCCTGGTTAAGCAGCAATTGATGTCAGACAGAGATAGCAATAACATGTTTAGTAAAAACTACAATTAAAATCTTACCGCTGGCAGTTTGTTGGTAGCAGAGAAACGGAGCAGGCCAGTTTGAGCGCAAAGGTGTTTCGGTTCGTTCAACATCTTCTTCACGGCGTCTGTAACTTCACCATCTAAGAGCTGGATTTTAGTGTGTCGGAATGGGTCATTGACACTATCAGTATACTTGCACATTAAACTGGAGCACCGGCTGAGAGGCAGTACGCTCCATGATATCCAACAGCGTGCAAGATCTATTCCTGTTAAGCCGTTAGCCATGAAGGCTTGGAGTTTGGACAGTTGCGGAGCATATTTGTTTCTCTCCTTGGCACTTAATCGTTGTGGAAAGGGGTGAGTGTTGTTGAGCCGCTCCGGACGAAAGCCAGGCAAGGGATTTTCATTGTCAAGGGAGGTGTCTTTGTAGTAAAACCATGTTCCATTCCACTCCTTGGGGTGACTGTGTAGTTTGACATGGGGATAAGTGATCTCTTTCCTTTTCTAAATGGCCATACCGCCCAATTCGGTATTGGGGCCATCAGTGAATTCTGTGCGGCGGTTTAAGTGAAAGCAGTCTCTAAACAATTCAACTGAAGGCTCCTCTTGAAGGTATACCTCAGAGAGCACTTGGAAGTGACATAGGTTGGTAACAGAATTGGGGCCAATATCTTGCGGACGGAGCTGAAAATTGGCTAACACATCCCGATAAAATTTAGAACCGGGCGGTTTGAAGCCCCGGGCTAAATGATCTGCAAATATCACAACCTCTTCCTCTTGAGGTGTGGGAGAGCATTCATCACCAGGAACCCTCCAGTGGATAGTATCTTTGCTGTCTAAAGAGCCAATCAGGACTAAATCATCCAGCTGAGTTTCTGTGACGCGAGAAGGAACCCAATTGCACTCATGTACTTGTTTGGCCATGGTGAGATCTACAAGAAATAGGTGATTCCGGTTCAAGAATATGTTGGGTAAAAGAAGGTGCTGATCTGAACAATGTTAAATCGGAGGCAGTATATGTAAACCGGATTTCTACGAGGTGGCATCATATGGATTCTGGCGGTTCAACAAGGGGACTAATGGTGTATACTGGTTTACTAACTTTTTCTATATTAAGTTAAACCGCCTGATTTAAACATCGAAAGCAATCGAAGTTGCGGATGGCTAAGTATGCAGAAACAGGTTTCACAAGGTCCTATTGCAGCAATGGATCTGAAGCAAGGTCAGAAAAACAGAAAATATTCAAAAGGGAAAAGCAGAACGGAAGTGAACCAATGGGCGGATATGTAAATGAGATCTATGGACTTAAGCGTGAAATTACAGGCGGATGCTAAAGGAACTACTGCTAAACAGAGCAGGGGTTCACAGATTTATCCAGGAGTCTGGGTACGAGCATGAGCAAGCGATGAACATGGCAAGAACATTAAACCCTAAGAACAGATCTATGTCAAAAAGAACAAAAGGCTTACTAGAAACGAAGAAGATGCGGAAGGCTACCGCAGTGCTCTGGTGCGTTTAGGTTGATGCAGCGGCCCAAGACGATGCAGAGTCGACGGCGGCGGCGGAGCTCCGAGGCTGGCGATGCGAGGAAGACGAAGAGAAAGAGACGAAGGGGAGAAAAGGAAATGACCCTTCGGTCCTATTTATAAGGCAACAGACGTGGGTCAGGCGCGAGAATCCAGGAACCAAAATTTCGGAAGTGGAGCTGATGACTTGGATATCGCAGATCTATTAATAAAAGAAGGCGTTATAAATGTTAACTTCGTGATGACGTCATGCCGGTTTACAACAGCCAGAGATGATGACGACATGGCGGTTTACCAATTACCAGAAGATGTCGAAGACAAAGATTTTGTGAAGGATTGAGATGAACTAGTTCAAATCAATCTGGGGCCTAATGTTGGGGATATTACCACTGGGCGTAAACCGGCCTACTTGGGCCGGGTTAACTTCATTAGTAGTATAAGCAGATGAAGGCCCAAGGCCTATAGTCGGTTTAGAACTTGTAGCCGTAAACCGGCATGATATGTAAACTTGTATTGTAAGTTAGGAATAGAGAGATACCAACCGGGATACGAGTATGAACCGGTTGGGACTCTATGAACCGACGGGCGTCACCCGTGTATATAAGGGGACGACCCGGCGGCGGTTCAGGGACAGACAACAACAACTCGAGCCTAGGCGAAGCTTGTTTGCTCCCTAGCCATCGAGACCACATCAATTCCATCACAACTAGACATAGGCTTTTACCTTCATCGAAGGGGCCGAACTAGTATAAACCCTCATGTCTTTGTGTCTGTTTTAACCCCTTCAAGTTAACCCGTAGCGATGGCTCCACGACTAAGTCCTTTCACTAGGACATCTGCCGTGACAAATCCACGACAAGCATGGTATTTGCTATGGTTATAAAATTGGTCCTAGAATGGTAGGCATCCAAGTTGGGTATAATAAAAACTATCATAGGAAGTGAATTGGATGCTATGATCAATTTGATACTAGATAATCATTTTGAGATATGGGGGTAGTAATATTAAAGTCATGCTAGTTGCGTGATTATTAATTTAAAGAATGCTTGTGTTGAAGTTTGTGATTCCCGTAGCATGCACGTATGGTGAACCGCTTTTTGATGAAGTTGGAGCACAATTTTATTTATTGATTATCTTCCTTATGAGTGGCGGTCGGGGACGAGCGATGGTCTTTTCCTACCAATCTATCCCCCTAGGAGCATGTGCGTAATACTTTGTTTTTGATGACTTGTAGATTTTTGCAATAAATATATGAGTTCTTTTGACTAATGTTGAGTCCATGGATTATACACACTCTCACCCTTCCACCAATGCTAGCCTCTCTTGTGCCGCGCAACTTTCACCAGTACCATACACCCACCATATACCTTCCACAAAACAGCCACCATACCTACCTATTATGGCATTTCCATAGACATTCCAAGATATATTGCCATGCAAATTTCCACCGTTCGGTTTATATGACACGCATCATCATTGTCATATTGCTCTTTGCATGAACATGTAGTTGACATCGTATTCGTGGCAAGGCCACCTCCATAATTTTTATACATGTCGCTCTTGATTCATTGCATATCCCGGTACACTGCCGGAGGCATTCATATAGAGTCATATCTTGTTCTAAGTATTGAGTTGTAATTCTTGAGTTGTAAGTAAATAAAAGTGTGATGATCTTAATTATTAGAGCATTGTCCCCATGACAAAAGGATGATGGAAACAATGATTCCCCCACAAGTCGGGATGAGACTTCGGACTAAAAAAAAGAAAAAAATATAAAAAAAAGAGAAAAGAAAAAAAAGAAAAGAAAAAATGAGAGAAAAAGAGAGAAGGGACAATGCTACTATCCTTTTTACCACACTTGTGCTTCAAAGTAGCACCTTGATCTTCATGATAGAGAGTCTCCTATGTTGTCACTTTCATATACTAGTGGGAATTTTTCGTTATAGAACTTGGCTTGTATATTCTGATGATGGGCTTCCTCAAAATGCCCTAGGTCTTTGTGAGCAAGTGAGTTGGATGCACACCCACTTAGTTTCTTTTGTTGAGCTTTCATACATTTATAGCTCTAGTGCATCTGTTGCATGGCAATACCTACTCACTCACATTGATATCAATTAATTTGCATCTCCATAGCCCGTTGATACACCTAGTTGATGTGAGACTATCTTCTCCTTTTTGTCTTCTCCACAACCACCATTCTATTCCACTTATAGTGCTATGTCCATGGCTCATGCTCATATATTGCGTGAAAGTTGAAAAAGTTTGAGATCATTAAAGTATGAAACAATTGCTTGGCTTGTCATCGGGGTTGTTAATGATTAAATACTTTGTGTGATGAAGATAGAGCAACAGCCAGACTATATGATTTTGTAGGGATAACTTTCTTTAGCCATGTTATTTTGAGAAGACATGATTGCTTTTACTAGTATGCTTGAAGTATTACTATTTCTTATGTCAATATGAATTTTTATTTTGAATCATTTGGATCTTAACATTCATGCCACAATAAAGAAAATTACATTGAGAATTATGCTAGGTAGCATTCCACATCAAAAATTCTGTTTTTAACATTTACCTACTCGAGGACGAGCAAGAATTAAGCTTGGGGATGCTTGATACGTCTCCAACGTATCTATAATTTTTGATTGTTCCATGCTATTATATTACCCCTTTTAGATGTTTATGGGCTTTATTTTACACATTTATATCATTTTTGGGACTAACCTACTAACTGGATGCCCAGCCCGTATTGCTGTTTTTTTTTGCCTATTTTAGTATTTCGAAGAAAAGGAATATCAAACGGAGTCCAATCAGAATGAAACCTTCGGGAGCATGATTTTTGGAATGAACGTGATCCAGAGGACTTGGAGTGCAAGCCAAGAAGCAGCCGAGGCGGCCACGAGGGTGGAGGGCGCGCCCACCCCTAAAGGGCGCGCCCCCCTGTCTCGTGGGCCCCTCGGGCGGCCACCGACCTACTTCTTCCTCCTATATATACCCACGTACCCCGAAAACATCCAGGGAGCCAACAAAAAACAATTTCCACCGCCGTAGCCTTCTGTATCCGCGAGATCCCATCTTGGAGCCTTCGCCGGCGCTCCGCCAGAGGGGGAATCGACCATGGAGGGCTTCTACATCAACACCATAGCCCCTCCGATCAGTTGTTAGTAGTTTACCACAGACCTTCGGGTCCATAGTTATTAGCTAGATCGCTTCTTCTCTCTTTTTGGATCTCAATACCATGTTCTCCCCCTCTCTTGTGGAGATCTATTTGATGTAAACTCTTTTTGTGGTGTGTTTGTCGAGATTCGTTGAATTGTGGGTTTATGATCAAGTTTATCTATGAATAATATTGGAATCTTCTCTGAATTCTTTTATGTATGATTGAGTTATCTTTGCTAGTCTCTTCGAATTATTAGTTTGGTTTGGCCTACTAGATTGGTCTTTCTTGCCATGGGAGAAGTGCTTAGCTTTGGGTTCAATCTTGTGGTGTCCTTACCCAGTGACAGAAAGGGTTGCAAGGCACGTATTGTATTGTTGCCATCGAGGATAACAAGATGGGGTTTATATCATATTGCATGTGTTTATCCCTCTAAATAATGTCATCTTGCTTAATGCGTTACTCTGTTCTTATGAACTTAATACTCTAGATGCAGGCAGGAGTCAGTCGATGTGTGGAGTAATAGTAGTAGATGCAGGCAGGAGTCGGTCTACTTGTTATGGACGTGATGCCTATATACATGATCATGCCTAGATAATCTCATAACTATGCGCTTTTCTATCAATTGCTCGACAGTAATTTGTTCACCCATCGTAATACTTATGCTATCTCTAGAGAAGCCTCTAGTGAAACCTATGGCCCCCTGGTCTATCTCTTATCATATTTGCTTTCAATCTACTTTTATTTGCTTTTTTTACTTTTTGCATCTATATCATAAAATACCAAAAATATATTTATCTTATCATACTATCTTTATCAGATCTCACTTTCCACTACAAAAAAATACACTTCCGTGATGATACGTGTTTGTCACAGTAGGTCGCGTTTTTTGTCATGCATGTACATCCATGACAAATTTATGACAGAATCAAGATAGACATACCTGTGCTGTCATAGAAGTGTTCCATGACATTACCAAAATTATCATCACGGATGTGTCCACTTCCATGACGATAAATCGTGCGTCACAGAAGTGCTTTCGTCAAGGGTGACCGACACGTGGCATCCACCGTAACGGAACGCCGTTAAGCTATCGGGTCGGATTTTGGATCCGATAACCCGTTAACAGCCCCGACCAACGAGAAATTTCCACTTGTAAAATTCTAATTGGCCGAAGGGAACACCTGTCAGCTCGGCAGTGGGCCAGATGTCGCCCGTCCATTGGAGGAGACATGCCTATGGTACGTTGACACGTGGCTAGGCCCAATAGAGGCCCATATAGGTTAAAAAGGCCGCTCCAGTCAAAGGCCTATAGAACCTAATCAGGTACTAGTGGGCCAGCCCAATAACGGCCTGCTTAATAAAGGCCCATTTACAGCCCAAAACCAGATCTGGCCCGTTAATTGTTCGCCCAATATTTGGGCCCATTTACGGCCCGAAGCCAGATCTGGCCCATTAATTGTTCGCCCAATATTTGGGCCCATTTGCGGCCCGAAGCCAGATCTGGCCCGTTAATTGTTCACCAAATATTCGGGCCCAACTACAGCCCAGTGACTTTCGGCCTATTAGAGGCCTGATGTAGACATGGGCCCATTTCAGCCCGGTGTGACTTTCAGCCTGGGAATGGCCCGTGCTGCCCATGGGCCATATATGGTCCGAAGGGACATCGGTCCCACTAACGGCCCGTGCTAAAGGTGGCAACAGTTAAGCCCAACGTGACTTTGGGCCTGTTAAAGGCCTGTCGCGTAATTCAGCCCGTTGATACATGTACTAAGCTTCCAGCCTCTTAAAGGCCCATGATATCAGTGGGCCAACTAAGGCCCAAGATATGTTTCGGCCTGGTAACGGCCAGTGAGCTAACTGGGCCCATAACGGCACGGTCTACATTTCGGCCTACTGAAGGCCCGTCGACGACTAGTGAAAATTGAGGCCCGACATGCATTTTGGCCTGCTAAAGGCCCGTGGTTTCATCTCGGCCGTAACAGGCTAGTACAATATTCAGCCTATTAATGGCCCAACGCTACCTTGGCCAAACTAAGCGCTGGGTCGACAAAAGGCCCAACTAAAATATAGGCCGATGTAAGTCTGGGCCTGGCGCAATGTGTGAAGGCCCCAATCATTCGGGCCCAAGAAAGACGCAGGCTGGCCCAATTGTGGCCCGCTAGAAACTTGGCCCGTTATCAAATGTTTCGGCCCGGTCGACTACATCTGATTTTTTTTAGATAGCGAATGATGGCAGTAACTAGTAGGAATTAAGAACAAACCTACTCTATACAATAAAGAAATTACAGCATAGTAACTAAGAATAAATCTACACTATACAATAAAGGATTTAAGGTATATTACATCCACTGGGCATCGAAGTTTGCCACCAGTGATCATAAAGCGCAACGAAGAAGCAGATTACAAAAACTGGGCACCATTGCAGCGTAACAAAATAATACTGAACCGAGACGACTTCCAAGACAGTGCAAGAAAGGTTAGCCTTGCAGGGGAACTGCTGCGCAAGCTGCTGAGCAAGGTTGTGAGACCGGACTAGCATGTCGGTCATAGCTTCCAAGTGTAGCTGTTTAATGATGAGGTTCTCATTGGTGTTCTCCACAATCTTTCTTAGAGATAGGACTTCAAGTCGAAGTTGAGTTGCAGAATGCCTTTCTGCTAGAATTTGGGACTAAAGAAGTCGGACTGATTCAGACAACGAATTCTGTGAGCTTGTCTGACTGTTAGTCTCAAGTAACTTGAACACTGCATCAAGACAAGACTTTGGGGTTGTCTCGCTATCTTCAAGATGTTTTGCCTTCTTTGCTACAATATATGTTGGGTTTGTCTCACAGCCTTCAGCAGACTTGTGCATGCCATCAGGCATATCACCCTGAAACAAAGCAGAGAGATGACAGGTTTTGCACGTGTATAAACAAAGATGATAATTGTTCTGTCAATTATGTCCAATTTCAAATTAGAAAATAAAGAGTAAGTTCAAAATATCAATAGCATAATTTGTCATTGTTCATAATGCGGGGAGCTTCACCACACTATCGTATTACCATGTCAACATAACAAGCATAGATGAAGGGCAAAGAAAATCATTGTATCTATTTTGGATAATGTGCATGGCATGTTGTTCATATCATCAGCCACATCAGTAAGATAAAACAGGAGATGACAAGGTGCAAACGTGGGCTGCTTCACCACACACTGGATTATAGATCCACAAAACCAAGCATACATATAGGGAGTATTAAGTAATGTGCATGGTATGAATAAGAAATTTGGTTTTACAAGTAAAACTTAGAACTTACGGTTCTTACGAACATGCATTTTGGTAGAAACAGCAAACTAAACAGCACTAAACGATAGGGAGTATGAGCAAATTAAATAGCAGTTGAGGATAAAGGCTTTAGAAGGACTGACTGACATTAACAGTTAACACCGGATTTATAATGCCCTTCTCCATGTCAAGGGAAGGATAACTCAAGAATTTCAGCACAGAATCTTCTTCATAAGCATTGCCTGTACTCTACATTTTGTAGAGATTAATTATAGATATGGTAATACTGGAAGGGATAGAGGATAATGAAGATAAGATGTAGATTGATTCTACATAATCAACTACCAATCCCTGGAAGTACAAGCGTTACAGGACAAAATGTACTGACAAGAGCAATGGGCTACACTTCTGCACTGGCATTGTCTGTGTATTCTACTTGTTGGTAAGATTAAATATAGATCTGATCTTATTTAGTAAATGGTGGGCGAGGGAGATAAGATGCAGAATGCTACAAAATGAACCAATCCCTCTTCCCATAATACAAGAATGTTTTCAACACTAGTGTACTGTACAAAACGTTCTTATATTATGGGACGGAGGGAGTAGCTGTTAATGTAAGTATAGTGATAGACCACGCTCAGTCCTTACAAGAGGACTGCAGAGCTAAACCTCTTCAAAAGCATTGGGTTGATTCTAAATTTGTGTAAGAGTCCATACGGATCTTATAATGTCCACCAAATGGGCGATTACGAGGCTAACATGTGCAGTGATGCTACATAATCAAACAGCTATGAAAGTAAGTATGGTCATACAGGGCAAAAGGTACTCACGAGAGCAATGCAGTGTGCAGTATAGTTGCGAGATTCTGTGGTCCCTTGAGAATGAATGTTCTTCTGCTAACAGTTTTCGTACAAGTGATACATTAAGGCAAATGCAGAAATGTAGTTCAAATTTTGATGTGATATCATAGACAGTACCTTACGCTCCAGTCACTATCGGATAAATGTAGCACCGGAGACTTTACAGAAATTTCGTTCAGAGGCTTGCCATCAAAGTGCGCTTGCCTCAGGAAGGAACGATACTTCATCAACGAGTGCTTGAAAAGCGCAACCAACTCTTGCTCGTCATCACTATCCAGTTTGCTCCTCGCCTATTTAAAAGAATGAAATCTTGTGTCTTCTGTCAGCAGAAACATATGCAGTAATGACCATGATTAACATTAGTACATTACTTACGCGTAATTTGCGGAGGAAGACTGGAAATTGTTCTGTGTCTGTGGTATAATCTTTCCATGAAGGAAAGATGCGCACAAAGTTCCTGACAACAACATAAGCGTCGTCTTCTAAACTGGGAAGAAATGGAACAGGGGTCCTATTTGCTGCAATTGGGGCTCTCTCTGGTTCGAAACAGGATTTGGCAACTGGATTTGGTGTACTCTTTGCTGGAATGGGGGTTTTGCGTCGTACAGCTGGTGCTATGTCAACTGGCATAATCATACTATTTGCTGCAGTTGGGGTCTGCTGAGTTGGGGCATCAGAAATGACCAGTGTAGTAGGGCTAGAGTCTGCTAGAGTTGGGGTATTTTGTGGGTCAAGTGATATTGCAACTACACCTAATGGGCTATTTGATTTATCAGGTGCCACTACCTTTTCCAAATACTTTGCTTGTGCTCCTCCATGATCAGCAATCACCCTCTTCGTTTTGAATGTCTGATACACAAGAACAACATTTGAATGGATAAATATGGTATGATGACAGATGGAATATGTACTGAAAATGGATAGGCAGGGCGTATTCACATACATGATGTGTAAACTAAGCTAATGGCAGTTCAACAAAGTAGAAGAAATGCAAAGCATCACTTGGAAGATATGTGCGAGCAATGTAACCTTGGAAAGTTAGAGCAAGTATCTTGATGGGTGAATAAGATAGGGCATCTTCCTCTGACTCCTCCACTAGGGAGCTACATTGACTTAGGTCTCCCTCTAGCTCAGAATCAGTGTTAGGATCATATTCTGAGCATGAATCTATAGGTGGAGAGCGTTTGCATTGCATTGCATCCAGACTTGATTTCAGTCCCTTAATGCCAAGTTTTACAGCCATGGCATTGTTCTGCTTTACTCTTTTCATGCGCGCAAGCTCATAATCATTATGATGTTGTTTAGAATCTGAGATTCCTGAAAACATAAAAAGTAGTCAGATTATCTATGGAATGCATTGCGGATTCAACTCGGAGAGTGTCTCCCTATAAACCCCTGCATATGCAAAGTTCACCTCCCCAACCGTGCTGACCAGACCACACACAGAAATACAAACCCCTTATATCTCTATAACAGGCAGGCACACATTTCAAAACTTAAGTAGGAACATTAGAATCATATGAAATTTGTATTTGAACAAATAAACTAAGCAATTATGAGTGGCGTAATGTTTAGCTTCAAGGGTGGAGTGTTGGTAGTGCGACACAAAGCAAGTAGGCAGATTGTATTCCATGTAAAAGATCGAAACCTATGTAAAAGCTGGAAATGACACTTTCTTTCTATACAATGCAGTGTTCATTACCCACACATGATGGAAGAGATCACATAGAGAAATACTATTCACTCAGGTCTACGGTTCCAATATTTAGAAACAGGGTGGTCCACCCTAAAAGAATATTGACAACAAATATGACAAGGCAAGCATAGATGTAGTGAATAAATCATTTACTTGTGAGCTTATTAGGACAAGTATGCAGAATTGTAACTGCAGTAAGAGACCGTCCAAAATCTAAATGAAGAAGTTTGTCTAGCACTTATTGTTTGCAACTAATCGACGTGAATAATTGGATATTATATCGAATGAGTAAGAAAGACAAGTAAAATTGTCAACAAACCTGGCTTGCAGTACTAATCTGGGTCAATGTCACTACGACCAACAATCCAAAATGACTAGTTTCTATTCCGAGGGCCGGAATTTTGAAAACCCAGTGAACTTTAGAGGTACTAAAGATTACCGAAATACATCTGAACCATTAAGTGTAGGTAGCACTGAGCACACAACAAATCCTAATGACAGTCCTGCCTAATGAGTAATGAATCAATTAGAAAATGGGTGATGAGGAGTGGCTGCTGAGTGTTGAGGACGTATCTCAGGATAAATCGGGTTGGCTTGGTGGGTGCTGCACGCCTGAGCCCTGAACGGACTAGGAAGGTAGGCACGGCGGCGCGCCCGGGCAGCGGTGACGCTGTTGGGCGATCGGCTCCTGGCCTCCTGTTAGTCCGGCGTCTCCTCCTAGAGGTATGCCGTCCGGGGACGGCAAGTCGCTGGCGAGGCAGGCGGCTGAGGGTGAGTAGAGATCGGAAGCACGCAGCAGAACAGAGGGGAATCGGGGCCTTGGACGACCCAAACTCCCAGGGTGGACCGGCCCACCGTGGGCACCCTGTAGATATACACACCCGAGCGGCGAACCTGCATTTTCGAAACTAATTTAGGAACATTTAGCTGACCAATTAAACAACTCTGTTTTAATAATATCAGATTCGTATTTGAACATCTAAGCTTGTTTAGCTTGATGCGTGGAGCAGTGTTATTATGACACGAAGCACGTATTCTGATCGTATAGTGATCACAAAAGGGGGAAACTCTAAGCATATTTTCTTAGCAAAAGAGGGTTTTCCCTCTGATTTCTATTAAAGAAACCACCACGGAACCAACATGATCAATTAAACCCTAAGCATGATCAATTAAATCATATTATGGCTGTGCCATGGCAGATTTGAAGCTGCAAACCGGAGAAATGATATTTAGCATCCATTGTTAGCTTTGAACTAAGAACTAAATTCTAAGAGCTGAAAAGAAAGTAGAGTAACCAAGTTAAGATCTATTTTCTGGTTGAGATCAAAAAGTTGAGGAGATATGAAGTACCACCTCTCTTGCGGCGCCGTGTAGGCATTGGGGGTGCGATGGTTGTCGGTGGCATTGAAGCAGATCTGCGACATTAGACGGGTGCATCGGGGGATAAGTCCCGTTGCGGTGGAAGAGAAGGTCGTGTGAGCGGCCCCGGCAAAAAAGACGACGGCGCCGATGAAGCGAGAGGACGCGATGCAAGGCTATTGGTCCGTCGCCGTGGATGAGAAACGTCCATCTCTAGCAGTGGACGACGCGGTCTTGGTAGGTGCTCCGGCATGGTGGAGGACGATGGCGATGGATGTGGTGGAGGACGGCGGCAATGGATGGTGTGGCGGACGGAGGCTGGTGTGGGGATGGGGTGTTCTAGCACGGATGGTGTATGAATGGGAAAATGGAGGGAGAGGTATGGGGAACCATGTTTTTGGGACGCGCCTGTCTGAAATATGGGAAAGTTATGAACTTAGCCCCGTTTAAAATTTGGACGTCTCGTCGGTTGGGGATAGGACGGTAATCTCGCATCTCGCCAATATTTGCCCAGAGCGATTTCGGGCGAGGAGAGGGTGGTTGGTGCCCATGGTTGGCGCCCACGGTGTATGAACGGGGCTGACAGGTAGGGCGGTTGTGTCACGCCTGAGTGAAGTTACAAACCTGCCCCTATTGAAAATATTTGCCTACATTGATTTCGGCCGACTCGAGGTTTTTTGCTGCCCACCGTGTATGAATGGGGAATGGAGGGAGAAACAGAGGTCTTTCGGACGAGCTTGAATAAAATGTGTTTTTCCACCCATGTTTGACGCCCACCGTGTCAGAATGGGCTCAGAGGCGATCGTGTCACGTCTAATTGAAGTTACTAACCTACCCCTCTTTAGAGCAGTGGAAATCGGGCCAATGGATTGTCCGTGTAATGGGTAGACAGTAATTTCCATCTCCCAAACACTTGGCTTCGGGCAGCCGGCGTGGGAGTGGACATTTTGCAGCTTCTTTCAAATTTTGGGACAATAAGCATCCACGTTTACCCTGGCAACTAAATTCGAATCCATTTTGTATTCCTATATGAATCTTTATAAATCGTTCTATGTGTTTTTATATATCTTCAAAAGGACGACAAAGATGTATTCCACTGTCATATATGAATATGGTTTACAAATGCCGATACTCAAATTCAGAAACTAGTATCCAGTTTAAGGTGAATTCGAATATTTGGAACACTTCATGTCCAACTCAAATGTCACACGCGGCATAATGTGTACTCCCATTTAGATATGTACACAAGCGATGTATCAAGATTCAAATACCAAGTCAATCAACCAAGAATGTACATAACTAACAGATATATAAACACTTATAGAGTATATGGATCAATAATATCAACTAACATACATAAGCCAGGCCGCTGTACTTTTTTTTGGCTACAACAACATCTTTTTTTAGCCAGCATCTTGGCCCTTTCCGATGCGTGCCACTTATGGTTCATCTATACTACTACTATTGATGAATGCACATTCAACCCGATTGGCATATTTGTAGGTCTGGCACAGCAATCCAAATGAAATGTCTCCGAGTCTTATCAATTAATACAGACTTGTGCTCAAATAATATTACAAACCAAAAAACAGAAAAAAAAACAATTACTACATGATCTCTAAAACAAATGGTTTGACTGATTACATGAATAGACAACACAAAGGTTATTCAACTATGGAAAGAACATTTCACCTATGATTTACCAAGTAGGAATTTAATTTCCTTTTTTCCTTCAGGACCTTAACAATCTATCGGTCTCAGCTTGCTTCATTTTTAAATCCACCAAATATTTAATGGTTGTCTTGAGTACTGCTTGGGATTGTGCTGTTTGCTTCCTCAACATGTCAACTTCATCTCTAAGTGCAGAAGCAGAATCTCTTTCTACCACTAGTTTAGCCTCTAGAGCATCAGCAGTTGGCAATTCATAATGCACGATTGGGCCGGTGCCACTGCTGTGGGATGATGCAACGTCCATGGGGACCTCGCTCTTTGATCTTGGGCTAACCTGTTTTTCTATTAAAGTTCCGATTGGATTCAGAAAAGTTGAAGTTGGCAAAACATCTCAACTGGGAGTTATAACAGCAAACCAGTTAAACAAACAAGGAATTAAAGAGTTTCAATTGGATGCTGAAAAGTACTCCCTCCGTCCCATAATGTAAGACGTTTTTTAACACTATGCTAGTGTCAAAAAACGTCCTATATTATGGGACGGAGGGAGTAGTTATTAACATCATAGTAACCCGTTGTTGCAGCACCAAAGCAGTTAAACAAACAAGTAGATATTTAAGTTAAGGCAAACAGGTAATTCTTAACAGTAAGTATCAAACACATAGATAGGCGCATTCTACAATAGGATTAACAGGCTGTGCCATTATGTAATCAGTAGCAAACTAAATTAAGCCAAGCAACGTAATTGAACAATTTTGCAATAAGTGGCTAACTAAAATTCCGAGAAGCAGGTAACTGAACTTACGCTAGTTCTTTGTACAGGCACACTTCAACTTCTTTTTCGCTTACAAGGTTGTACAAAGGAGTCCATGGCATCAATTGCTTGGATACGCAGTCCCAATACTTCTTTCTTCCCACACTGCATGGGTTAGTCGAATGGTTAATCTGGTAAGATGGTGCGTCCTTGATATGTTATATGAGGACATGTAGTCAGACTAGTTGTAGCCAAACACATCACAATGGCTTTTACTGTATATTCAATGCGATTACTTTTGGCATTTCGAGATCTAAGGAATCTACAATAGGATGAAAAGACTGGCATCATTCACATTATTGGCGAACTCAGTTCATAGAAACAAGCAATTCTACCATTCTGTGGGTAAATCAAAAGCGCCACTGGAATATTTTTCACTATCCAACAATACACGCAAAAAGAGGTGACGCCACCATAGGGGCTGGTATTGGCAGCCGCCTCAGGTGGCTAGAAAGTGTGCACCTAGTTTGAGTCGTCCAGGTTGGCCCATGCTAGTTTTATTCGTCCCAACGCACGAGCAGGCAATGTAAAAAATGAAGAAAAATGTTTCAATTTGGATGGGCCAATAACATAAGTGCAAGGCGGGCCCTATAGCAGGCTCGTGGCCCAAACGAGCGCCTCCCATATCAATCAACAGCAGGAAAAATCCCAATTCATTCGCTCCAGCCTCCAGTCTGGTTCGCTCCTAACCTAGCCGCCGCTGGACAGACTGACCCAGCACTTCCTCGCGCCCTCGTTGGAGGGCGGTCGCCGGGCTTCAAGCGAACGGAAGGGCTAGAAGATGAAGATCCAACCATGGGTGTAGCCTGCGTGGGAGGTAGCAGCGGCAGCACGGGCATGGCATCGAGCTTGCGCAAACGGACAGTCGCAGCTTGCAAGAGTAGCATGTGCAACGAGTAGGTACATCACATCCCTGATTATATCCAATTCAACTCTTCAATTTCTGGCCAATAGCTAAACCTGACGGTGTTGTAAAACTGCTTGTATGTAGGGAATCTATGAGAAAATGAAAGCAATTTCTACTTATTTTATAACTCCCCCAATCAATACTGAACTGACTGAATTTGATGTATCTAATCAAGTTTCCGGTGCAAACATACAAGCTCATGTTGTTCTTGAGCCTGAAGTGTCTAATGAACAGACTGCTAATGAAGGATTTGATGCAAACATTTTACATGCTCCTGGTGATGAACATATAGTGTCTAATGAGGGATCTAATACAAGCATTTTGCAAGCTCATTGAAGGATTTAGTGTCTAATGATGATCTACTATGTTGAGAGAGACAGAGATTTGCAGGCATTGATGACAAGCAAATTATAGTGCATTTTCATAGCTTGAGGAAACGTCGAGGCCATCTACCAGAAAGTCCTCGTATCATGACAACATAGCATAAATACTTTTCTAATCTGTTATTTGAAACTATTGGCATACTTGTGCAGGATAGATATATTGATATGCAGTTTGCGCACTGGTTATACGTGCAATTACACTTCGATATTTTCAGCCAGAGAACGAATAATTCAAGCAGGTACAGACCATGTTTGTAGTCCTTGTACACCATGTTGCATTTTGTGTTTTCTGGTGCTTGCATCATTTAGTGTTTATAATCTGAACTACTTTGGATCATTAGCTGGTTTTCAAAGTGCATGTAGCTTCACATTTCTCAAGTTATGTTGATTTCCGGAGTGCAAGTGCCTTCGTATTTTTTAAGTTAAATGTTCGCCCCTGGTAACTTGAATTCGTTGATCAGCCACTGCACACAAATCATACACGAATGCCAGTACGAATTCAATGAAATGCAGGGACTTACGCTAGCTCGTTCTACAGGCTCACTGCAGCTCTGCTTGTGCTTGGGATGTTCCATGTACAAGTTCATGTTACCACTTGCTTGGATGTGCAGGCCTTGTGCTCCTTACATCCCCCTCTGCATTTTTGACACGGCGAATGGTTGATCAAATAAGAGGAATCGACCTTGATGTTGTACCGGAGGATAGATACTTACAAGGTTATACGGGTGTGCAGGATGTGTACCAGATCCCGTAGCCCCGTCATGCTTCGCTAAAAAATGGATTTGCTTGTTTCAGATGATATCTCCAAAAGAAATAAGAGTTAAAGTCAGAGTTGCATAGGCGTGTAAGCTAAGAGAGCAGTGAAAGGATATCCAAACATCGTCGGAACAGTGCACAAGGGAGTGATGTGTGGATACCTAGTTCGGGCCGGCGTTTGGGCATGCTCGCCTAGCTAGAGTGCGGGTCACTTCAGAGCCGTTGAGGGTGATGCGCTGGCGTTGGCTGGCCGTGCACGGATGCATATCTTGAGTGGAAGCGGAGCGCTACGATGAGGTGGATGAGACCGTTGGTGAAGCCCCAATGACCTCGGGGGGTGGAGGTTAGACGATGTGCTCGGTGAAGTAGCCCCGGTGAGCTGGGAGACGGCGTCGGTGAAGCGCACCTGATGTGGTGGAACTCGGTGTTTGTGAGGCACGTCCGTTGCGGCGGCCGGCCTTGTCGGTGGACCACCCGGTGTGGCGGACGAGGGCGTAGATGAGGTAGCTCTGGTGCGGTGGTGAAGTGCGACCGTCGTCTTCGTCGTCGTCGTCCGGCACAGAGGTGGGGAACGGTGGGGAAAGAGACGAGACGAGGGGTGATTCGAGGGATGGCGGCGAATTAGGGATTTGAGCAATCTGGGCGCGGAAGGGGACGGTGGAGAAGAGAGATTTTGCAGGGCTGGAATTGGGGCCGCCAGATATTTCAATCCGAAACGTGGAAGCGCGAACTTATATTGTCGTCGTCCTTTTTTTGGGGGGAGGGGGGTTGGTGGCTTGGTGCTACGCGTCCGTCCGACACACGTGACCACCCCGACAGGACTAAGCTTCGGTGCCTTAAGGCACCTGCCTTTGTGTCCATGACATGTGGGCCCAACAGGTGGCTGGCCCACATGTCAGTCACCCAAGGGCTGTTGCCTTTAAGGCACCGAAGCAGTGTTCACCCCGACACGACCCTGGTCTGCCTGGTGCGCCTAAATTTGAGAATGCAAACGAATCTTCTTTCATTTGCAAATGAATCTGTATGTATTACCATGCCCGTGTTTTCCTTCCAATAATTTGTCATTCAAAACGAGATGCTCCATCCGTTCACTTTTGTAAGTCGTTTCAGACAAATTAAAATGAACTATTTTGCACATTGTATGAAATGTCTTCAAGGTCTTATAAAAGTGAACAGAGCGAGTACTATAAATTAATTAATGAGGAGTTATTTGAAAAAAAATCGAAACAGTACCCACGCTAACGTGGATTAGAGTGTGTCACATAATTAGTTATTTGAATTAGAGTGTGTGTCACGTAGTTAGTTATTTTAATTAGAGTGTGTGTCATGTAGCGATCTCCAATTCTAACGTGGATTTTGCATTTCACTGTATCCACGCTACTTTTTTAATACAAATTCATATGTATATGATGAACACCATGGTAGTGAGAAAACTGTTGGATGGATTCAAATATATGACCTACAAAATAGCACAAAAAATTGAGCCAATGTCAACTTTTCGAAACTTAGTATGGCACAAATTCAAAATAATTACCCGTATGCCTGGTCCTCGGTTCAAATCTTACAATGTACACAGAATTGAAACATCGATATTAAGTCTCGTACTATGTACATTCAAATGTTGTTTTTAGTCCCCCCACCCCCCGCGCACAAACGCTACATACTTTGTGTATCGGTCAATCTTCCTCTCCTGACCACCTTAGCAAGCTATCGGTTTCCAACACACGTTCATTCTTTCTCTACATGTTTCGATCTCCAAGTCTCTCAACTACACAACCCCTTTTTCCACTCCTGTTACCAAATGTATTTACCTCACACACCCGCCATTGCACCCCATGCCGAGCTCTCTCTCCCCCCTCCCTCTCACCCTCTCGCGCTAAATACATGCATTGCCTATCTAGCCCCCCAACCTCTCGTGCGCACGAACGCACGTTGTATATCTAGGTCACTCCCTCGAGACTGTCTCACTCTTTCTTCCGCACGGCGGGCCACACTCGCTCAATCTCGCTCTCTTTATCTGAGTCTCGTTTAACCTTGTTTTCTTTCACACACAAATGATATATCTCCATGTTCGGGTCTCGATCGACACACTCTATACTCTCTCACGCAGATTGTCTGTCTAGGTCAGTCCATCCAAGCCGCCGCCACTCTTTCGACCTCATGGTGGGCCATGCTCACTCAATCTCTATCTCTCTCTCTCTCTCTCTCTCTCTCTCTCTCTCTCTGTGTGTGTGTGTGTGTGTGTGTATGTCTCGATTTACCTCACTCTTTCTCGGACAAAAACGATATATCACCATGTTTGAGCCCAATTCGACCTATTCACATTGTATACTCTCTCATGCACATCGTCTATCTAGGTCACTCTCTCCAACCTGTCTCACTCTTTCGATCGCACGGCGACCCTATGTGATCGGTTGACCTTGCTTCCTCCCACGCACAAAAATATCTACACGTCTGTGACTGGATCATCTCTCAAGCTCTATCTTACAGCCCTCACCCTTACGAAAACCTCAATCAGACAATATCTCTCCGGAGCATATATATTTGTTCAATGAATGTCGGACCACACTCACTTTGTCTCTCTATCTATACGTCTCTCGATTGACCTCGCTTTCTCATACCGTATCTTCCACGCATTGAAGCTACTACCTCTCCATCCCTCACAAAGCCGGAGCTATTTAGATTGCGAGGGGCACTCCAACATTGGATTAATTTGTGTAGGCATTTATTCCGGTCGGTTTAGATTATATTTTCATAGCATTCGGCCCACAACTACTCCAAACGCCGTTGCAACCCACGCAACTCCCCTAGTTGATTTCCCTCTGGCTCGATCATCGCTCTCTCGCACATCCTTTCTCACCTTCAACGCCGCACCATGGTATTATTGAAAAAACTATGTTGTTCTCTTTAATTATTATAAATAAGCTACAAAACTACACACCGATAGTCCACTTGGAATGGAACAAATTTTGACCCACAAATTAAAGTGCTACAAACTACACACCAAGGGGCCCACATGTCATGAAACAAATTTGGACCCATATACAAATTAAAAAATAAAGGACGAGTATCGAACATGCGACTGGGCCTTCAAGCCGCACGTCAATAGGCAACATACGTACAATAGCAATGTTTGTTGTACCCCCTTTGTTCACATAATGTTTTTATATTACCACAGCCTAATTAATGGATAACATGTAATATTATTTTTAGTACTATTCGCATTCACTCACTGGTGGGTTCCATGTGTGATCTCTCTCTCTCTCCTCCCCTTCTGCGTTTAGACGCACGGGCAAACAGGAAGAACTCGCGGGCGATGTTGCCGTTGACCATATCTGGACGAGTTCACAAGTCACGGCACCAGTTTCTCGTACTAGCAGCACTAGTCAGTGTGTACGTGCAATGCAGGTTAATTTGGAAGTATATTAAGTGCATGCGGATATTAACTACTAGGATATTATTTGCGTGTTGTCATGTGATTAGCACTATTTTTGGCATGAAATTAACTGCACGCTAAACGTGTTGAGCACTCGACATTGAAGCAGTCTAGGTCGTTGGATGACAAGTAATACATGTGGCTTGATGACGTTTTATATTTAATTTGATACGGCTCTAGCAGAACATTCAATCGATCAAACCATACATTTCGTTCAGTCTGACTCTGACTTTAAATTATACGACGATCGATATAAAATAAACGGAAATGATAAACGTTCGGATTTTAAGCATGGCAATACGAACGTTTTTCATGGCAAATTTAGATTACGCGGCGGCGGTGGGGGCGTCTCGCGGTGGGAAGCGGCTCCTCTGTCGTGCTCTGTGTCTCGTCGGGCCACTGACCGACGGCGACGGCGGCGTCTTGCGCCGTTGTTGGCGTACTCCTGGACGTTGGCCTAGCTTCAAGGAACGCCAAAATGTTCTGGACTTCGGAGCGAGTCAACTGGCGGGAGGAGGCGACTGGCGTTGGTGCAAGGAAGCGGTCGACGACGGCCATCCATGCCGCTGAGGGGGGCACTGGCACCCGCGCGGGGACAGGCGCTGTCAACGGCGCGGCGGAGACATTCATGTGCATGGGCATCGGCACGGGTGCGCACGTCAGTGGACGCGCAGGCGCCTGCGCTGGCAGGTGCACGGGCACCGGCACGGGCGTGCGTGTCAGTGCACGCGCAGGCGCATGCACTGGCAGGTGCACGGGCGCGTGAAAGTCGGCGGGGACCTTGTGGAACCCCGTGGCATCAAGCTCGGCGACAATGTGTGGCTCCCAGCCCATCGATGCCACGGGGATGGGCGCTGGCGCAGTCGGGGCGACGGGAGCCGGAACAGGAGCGGGGAGAGGCGCGGCATCTTCCCGCAAGGCCAGTTCAAGCTCGTCCCAAAGCGCCTTATGTTCTTGAGACTCCGGCTGGGTGTCTTCCTCATGAAACTGGAACACTAAGGGCAGACCATCGTGATGCGGCATGGCGTACGTTTAGGTCAGGCTAGTTGGAGGTAGACGACAGGAGAATCGGAGAGGAAGATAGAGGATTGTAGCGATACCGGGTAGTGCGGGGTTGATTTTAAACTGCGGCGCCGGCGACATTAAAAGTGGGAGCAGTTGGGACGACGGTGGGCGGCGGAGCCTAGTCAAAGGGCTTGCCTCCCGTTGAGTCTGCACAGCGGTCTGCTCGCACGCCTCCCTGACAACCGGCGCAGCAGTCTGCTCGCAAGCCTCCCGTTGACTCACACGCTTGCTGGGACGGCACCTACCGATGATAAGCGGGGACTCGTGGCGGCACGTAAACGCCCACGGTTTCAATAGTGAAAGCGTTCGCCTTAACGTGACAGGTCTTTGTTCCAAAATACCTTGGCTCTTCATTTGTGCAACTTGTCATAAGCAGCTTGTCTCCAATTGAAGAAAAAACTTACGAAGTAATATTTGTGCCATATCACATGACCATGCTCAGTTTCAAGAATTTATGCTCACTTTTGGATTTTCTGAAATTTAAGACCCAGGATTCGAAACAATATCATAACCTGCATCATGCAATAAATTTTCAAGCCGTACATCTGTCCTGTTGTATTTCTTAAGAAAGGATTTGGTCAAACATTTTGCTTAAACCTCCTTTCCGGTTTATAGGGCTCAATTCAAAAATCTCACCAACCAAGGTAGATGGTGAGTGGTGGAACAATTGTTGTAGTTTGCAAAATCACTCAATTAATGCGCTGGTTTTTCTCAAAAATTGTGTTTATGAATGCATTAATTGCAATGCATGCATGCATAAAGTACATGCATTGGTCAATTTTCTCTTAATACTTGCATGTAATGATTTCTTGCACGTTGAAATCCGAACATGTGATGGGGAACAACCAAATTGAGACTTATAAAATGGGAAAACTAAAATTTTGAGATAAGCCCTATAAACCGGAAAGGAGGGAGTAAAAGGATAATCCCTCCGTACTAGTGCATTGCCTGATATATTAACTCAAGTACTAGGCACGAACAAACGGGCTCAATTCTGTGCTCATCCTGGTGTAGTAGTAGTAGTACTAGGCAATGCAGTTGACGGGTGACATTGACGAGCGGCGACCGAGGGAATTGAACCGTGCTCGGCACGGTAGGTAACGTTGTCTAGTTACTAAAGCATCCCTCCGTTGTTCATCGGTAGTCATTATGGACCAGGGACATGAGGGAATTTCGTAGGGCTAGAATTCTGGCCACCAAATATTTCGACTTGAAACCTGAGGCTCGACTGGTTGGGGTTGCCTAATGTGCATACCACGCACGCCACCGAAGGACACGAGCCCATTTTTTTTAGGATCAACATGAGCCAAGGTCTGGATGGTACGCCGTTGGGTCCTACCATTTGAGAATACGAAAGGAACCTTTTAAATTGCCAAACGAGTCTATGTGTATTACAATACCCGAATTTTCCTTGCAAATACTAATCTCAATGTGGTAATTGATTTATGACGAGTCGTTGAATTAGAGTGAATTTGTGATATAGTGATCTCAACGTGGATTTCACATTTCATGGTATCCCTAGTAATTTTTCCAATGCAAATTCAAATTTAAAAGATGAACAATATGGAGGTGAGAACACTTTGTATGTATCAAGCATATGACCACACACACACACACCCAGAGAGACACACACGCACGAACATAACAACAATCCAATAAGTATAGTGCATCTATTTTTCCAACCCATGCATGTATGACACGAGTTCAAAAATACTCCTTCTATTCCTAAATATTAGTCTTTTAGAGAGTTCAACAAGTGACTACATACGGAGCAAAATGAGTGAATCTAGACTCTAAAATATGTCTATATACATCCGTATGTGCCAGTCCATTTGAAGCCTCTAAAAAGACTAATATTTAGGAATGAAGGGAGTAAAATGTAAGACATCCATGGTCCTCAGTTCAATATTTAAAATGAACATGAAACTGAAACATGA
>NC_041387.1:488433517-488434119 GCF_002162155.2 Triticum dicoccoides | reverse complement strand
AAACTTGCAAAATACGTGTAACTCGTGCCGTTACTTGTCTAACCGTGCAAAGTGTTTGTTCAAAAAAACCATCCTACACTGAAATATCCAAACAACACACGGGGGTCCCACTTGTCATTAATCAAATTTGGACCTAAAACTAACAAATCTGAAAGACGAGATTCGAACTGGCAACCTGGACTACAAACCGTAAGTCGATAGCCTGAAAAAACGAACGGTTGTTGGCTTTGTCCCATAACTTGATTTTATACAGTACTTGCGTTGAGTAGAGTAGAGGGAGTGCCTCGTCAACACGTGCATGACCGTTGTCTCACTTACGGGTGGGTCCCAGGGCTATGATCTCAATCTCTCTTCTCTCCATCATCTAACCTTTGCACGGGCACACACGAAGAGCGGCGCTAGCTTGCCGTGGTGTTATTACAACTAAAAAGAAGCTTGGAAAATAGAAGAATTGCCTAGAACAAGAGACGTTGCGGCTGGTCGAGACGGAGCTAACCGTGCCACGTTTGCATGATGAAGCTGTGTGGCTAGTGTGGTGGTTTCGACCGACTGGCTGGGTCCCGAGGTCGAACCATAGGTACTACGTCTGATACAGTATATTT
>NC_041387.1:488425029-488432334 GCF_002162155.2 Triticum dicoccoides | reverse complement strand
GGCTGGAGCGCGAGCAGGCCGATCGTGACGAGGTCCAGGATCGCCTCAGCCACTTGGTGAACCAAGTTTCCACGCACGTGTTGTGGCTGCGCGATGCCTACCGTCGTGCCAGCGCGATGATGCCGGCCATTGGGCTAAACCCGTTCGACCACCCGGTTGACTTCAACGAGCTGCGGCTTCCTGACCTGGTCTCCTTCTTCACCTATATCTCCGAGGAGCTGAGCCGTCTCCGCGCGATGGTGGGGGATGAGCTGGACAAGGAGAGGTTGCGCGCTGCCGTCACCGTTGCCAGGCGAATCCTTTCAGGGCTCCGTCACCAGAATCCATTCGTGCCATTGGACACCGTCTTTGACGAGCTGGCTCCCGTCGATCGGGAGCGGGCTCTGCGGGCGGTTGCACCCTGCATCACCAACGTCGTGCGCCTCGAGAAGCAGAGGGACTTCGGTGGTGTTTAGGCGTCCTCTGCATGGGCATGCCCATGTCTCGGTGCAACATGACTGTTGGATCAAACTCAGACGGTGCAGATCCGTCACTGTAGCACAAAGCGTGTGGGGGTGTTTGGTTGCATTCTCATCTCAATATAGTTGTTTCCTCTTCGTGTATTTTTGTCAACCTACTAGTGTGGACTCATGCACCCTTCATGCACACTGCCAAACACCCAAAAGTGGGTCGAGAAGGGAACTTTTGCTCCCACCCCGTGCACCCTTCATACACCCTATCGAACACTATAGGATGTGCTTCATATGGTTCATGTTTCGTGGAGTACTGTAGCACCGTACTCTCCGTGCGCTGTGGACCTAGTTCTGTTAACATTGATCTCACCGTTCATTCTTGACCGGACAGTCGAAAAAGTGGTACTATGTTACATATAGGAGTAGTTGACATGCGCACAACACTAGCAACAAGATTGTGTAGTACTGACGTATGAACCACTGCACATGCCTAGTAGTAGGAGCACTGTGTATGTTCAAGTGGCTGCCGTGTTTCGCACTCCTCCGTCGTAAGAGTGGAAACGCTTGTTGTAATCATTTTTTTCTTCAGAATGAAAAACAGTGGACATGCTCTACCGTGCGGATCCTCCTCCAGCCGTGCACTAAATTACTCACTTTCGCCGACACCTGGGTCCACCAGCCATTCACTAAATTACTCCGTAGTAGAGTGACGGTAGACTACCCCGATCGAACCGCTGCAGTAATGCCCAATGAGCCATCAAATCACAAAGCCCCCTCCTTTCCAGCAGTAAGTTGGACGGACGAAGCAACCATCATTTCACTCTTCTCTGTCAGCTTCCTCTCTTGAAGAAAACCCCCACTCGCTTTGCTTCTCCCTCATCGTGTTCCTCCTTTCACTCTTCTCTCTCAGCTTCCTCTCTTGGATGGACGCCAGAGCACCGGCCGACGTGATATCTATGGCTCTGGCCAAAACCGTCGAGGCTCATGGTACGAAGAAGCGCAAGCACCCCGCCGATACTACCGCAGACAAGCTCAAAGCCATCACCCTGTCCAATCCCCCTCTCCGGGATCCCTCATTAAGCAAGTCCAGGTAATGTCTCTTGTTGACGATCTTTTTCTCGATCTTGATCATGTTTTTTCATCTAACACGCAGTACTAGTACTGGTAGTATAAACTTTCTGGGTGATCTTGCATGTGATTTTAGTGTGCCAAATGACGGTTCTAAATTCCTCTTTTGACCAAAACATGCGAGAGGTTGACACTGATTTCTTATAGATTACTTTCAACTACTCCCTCTGTCCCAAATTTCTTGTCTTAGATTTGTCTAGATACGGATGTGGAACCCCGTGGCATCAAGCTCGGCGACAATGTGTGGCTCCCAGCCCATCGATGCCACGGGGATGGGCGCTGGCGCAGTCGGGGCGACGGGAGCCGGAACAGGAGCGGGGAGAGGCGCGGCATCTTCCCGCAAGGCCAGTTCAAGCTTGTCCCAAAGCGCCTTATGTTCTTGAGACTCCGGCTGGGTGTCTTCCTCATGAAACTGGAACACTAAGGGCAGACCATCGTGATGCGGCATGGCGCACGTTTAGGTCAGGCTAGTTGGAGGTAGACGACAGGAGAATCGGAGTGGAAGATAGAGGATTTTAGCGATACCGGGTAGTGCGGGGTTGATTTTAAACTGCGGCGCCGGCGACATTAAAAGTGGGAGCAGTTGGGACGACGGTGGGCGGCGGAGCCTAGTCAAAGGGCTTGCCTCCCGTTGAGTCTGCACAGCGGTCTGCTCGCACGCCTCCCTGACAACCGGCGCAGAAGTCTGCTCGCAAGCCTCCCGTTGACTCACACGCTTGCTGGGACGGCACCTACCGATGATAAGCGGGGACTCGTGGCGGCACGTAAACGCCCACGGTTTCAATAGTGAAAGCGTTCGCCTTAACGTGACAGGTCTTTGTTCCAAAATACCTTGGCTCTTCATTTGTGCAACTTGTCATAAGCAGCTTGTCTCCAATTGAAGAAAAAACTTACGAAGTAATATTTGTGCCATATCACATGACCATGCTCAGTTTCAAGAATTTATGCTCACTTTTGGATTTTCTGAAATTTAAGACCCAGGATTCGAAACAATATCATAACCTGCATCATGCAATAAATTTTCAAGCCGTACATCTGTCCTGTTGTATTTCTTAAGAAAGGATTTGGTCAAACATTTTGCTTAAACCTCCTTTCCGGTTTATAGGGCTCAATTCAAAAATCTCACCAACCAAGGTAGATGGTGAGTGGTGGAACAATTGTTGTAGTTTGCAAAATCACTCAATTAATGCGCTGGTTTTTCTCAAAAATTGTGTTTATGAATGCATTAATTGCAATGCATGCATGCATAAAGTACATGCATTGGTCAATTTTCTCTTAATACTTGCATGTAATGATTTCTTGCACGTTGAAATCCGAACATGTGATGGGGAACAACCAAATTGAGACTTATAAAATGGGAAAACTAAAATTTTGAGATAAGCCCTATAAACCGGAAAGGAGGGAGTAAAAGGATAATCCCTCCGTACTAGTGCATTGCCTGATATATTAACTCAAGTACTAGGCACGAACAAACGGGCTCAATTCTGTGCTCATCCTGGTGTAGTAGTAGTAGTACTAGGCAATGCAGTTGACGGGTGACATTGACGAGCGGCGACCGAGGGAATTGAACCGTGCTCGGCACGGTAGGTAACGTTGTCTAGTTACTAAAGCATCCCTCCGTTGTTCATCGGTAGTCATTATGGACCAGGGACATGAGGGAATTTCGTAGGGCTAGAATTCTGGCCACCAAATATTTCGACTTGAAACCTGAGGCTCGACTGGTTGGGGTTGCCTAATGTGCATACCACGCACGCCACCGAAGGACACGAGCCCATTTTTTTTAGGATCAACATGAGCCAAGGTCTGGATGGTACGCCGTTGGGTCCTACCATTTGAGAATACGAAAGGAACCTTTTAAATTGCCAAACGAGTCTATGTGTATTACAATACCCGAATTTTCCTTGCAAATACTAATCTCAATGTGGTAATTGATTTATGACGAGTCGTTGAATTAGAGTGAATTTGTGATATAGTGATCTCAACGTGGATTTCACATTTCATGGTATCCCTAGTAATTTTTCCAATGCAAATTCAAATTTAAAAGATGAACAATATGGAGGTGAGAACACTTTGTATGTATCAAGCATATGACCACACACACACACACCCAGAGAGACACACACGCACGAACATAACAACAATCCAATAAGTATAGTGCATCTATTTTTCCAACCCATGCATGTATGACACGAGTTCAAAAATACTCCTTCTATTCCTAAATATTAGTCTTTTAGAGAGTTCAACAAGTGACTACATACGGAGCAAAATGAGTGAATCTAGACTCTAAAATATGTCTATATACATCCGTATGTGCCAGTCCATTTGAAGCCTCTAAAAAGACTAATATTTAGGAATGAAGGGAGTAAAATGTAAGACATCCATGGTCCTCAGTTCAATATTTAAAATGAACATGAAACTGAAACATGATATTAAGTCTAGTACTACAGTACATGCAAATGTTGTGTTTAGGCAGAGCTATGATTGTCGGGGGTCAACCCCTCAACCTTAGATAAAATTGTGGAGCTCTGTTTAGGGTTGTTTAGATTATATTTGTCCCCACCCTCCCAACCACCGATTGGTTGTGCACCCCGCCCCCTCCTCCCCGAGAGAATATCATGTGCCCCCATACCTTACATGCTATATGCCGATACGAGTTGCTTGGAGCATGTAGATCTGAGATATAGCAGCTCACATGATGTGTCTTAATTTTTTTGCAGGAAACCTTGATGAGTTTGAGAATTGCACACAATTTGTACAAAAACTACCTAGATGCCCTTTGATCCCATATCCAAGGACCTCGAAGCTCGTATCACCATAGCATCTAAGATGAAGGAGGACATCATATTCTCCTGTATGTAAGAATATCATGTGCCACCACACCTTAGATGCTTTGGTGATACAAGCTCTTCGGAGGCGTTGGATTTGTGACCCAACACCTCCTCGGTGGTTCGAATGGTTTTTTGCATAAAAGCCCCAAAAGAGTTCGGCCACTGCTTACAAGCACAAAGAGTGCTCAGATGCCATTGGATCTCAGATCAAACGACCTCCAAGCTCGTATCACCGTAGCATCCAAGCTACGATAGCACCTTATGTTTTCTTGCACGGGAGAGTATGAGGTGCTCCCGCACCATAGATTCTATGGTGATACGAGTTCACTGAGATCTAATGGCCCACAGTAGGAGGTTTGAATGTTTTTGCAATATACGGCTGATAGAGTTTGGGAAATGCGCAGAAAGTACAAGTACTATGCATGTGCCATCTGATCACTGATCATACGACCTAGATGCTCATATCACCGTAGCGGGTAATTAAGCTATGGGGAGCACCTAATATTAGCACCGAGGAGCCGTTGGATCGAAGATGCAGCGGCACACACGAGGCCTGAATGTTTTATTTGCAAAAAAAACTTTGGAGAGTTTGGAAATTGCGCATAATTACAAAGACTACTCCCAAGCCATTGGATCTCACTTCCAACGGTGTAAAAACTCGTATCACCATAGTATCTAAGCTGCGGGGTGGATGTGATATTCTATGCCGATGTCATTTTTGTTCGCAAACTTGCAAAATACGTGTAACTCGTGCCGTTACTTGTCTAACCGTGCAAAGTGTTTGTTCAAAAAAACCATCCTACACTGAAATATCCAAACAACACACGGGGGTCCCACTTGTCATTAATCAAATTTGGACCTAAAACTAACAAATCTGAAAGACGAGATTCGAACTGGCAACCTGGACTACAAACCGTAAGTCGATAGCCTGAAAAAACGAACGGTTGTTGGCTTTGTCCCATAACTTGATTTTATACAGTACTTGCGTTGAGTAGAGTAGAGGGAGTGCCTCGTCAACACGTGCATGACCGTTGTCTCACTTACGGGTGGGTCCCAGGGCTATGATCTCAATCTCTCTTCTCTCCATCATCTAACCTTTGCACGGGCACACACGAAGAGCGGCGCTAGCTTGCCGTGGTGTTATTACAACTAAAAAGAAGCTTGGAAAATAGAAGAATTGCCTAGAACAAGAGACGTTGCGGCTGGTCGAGACGGAGCTAACCGTGCCACGTTTGCATGATGAAGCTGTGTGGCTAGTGTGGTGGTTTCGACCGACTGGCTGGGTCCCGAGGTCGAACCATAGGTACTACGTCTGATACAGTATATTTCTACACGCACATTTTTCCTCCGTGCAGAGATGTGGCACACCCTACCGTGCAGTTTCGGGGTCCTCCCGGGTGGTGCACGCATATATTCTTCCTGACGTGGGACGCCCTACCGCACGTTTTCTGGGTCCTCCTCGGTCGTAGCACCGAAGCAAGTAAATGAGTCGTCAAATCACGAAAGACCACCTTTCCCGCCGAGTACATTAGTGAAGCACGGTGGCTACCTAGTTGGGCTAGTTCGATCGATTAGCTAGGCCGCCGCCACATTTGTTTTTTCACCCCTTTTTTATCTACTTGCCGGTAGGTAAATTTAAATATCCACCGCCGAGTTGCTCTGGTGTTTGGGTGCGGCAGGATTTTTAATTTTTTGATTGATGGGAGCGGGCACGACAGGATTTTTAATTTTTTGATTGACGGGAGCAGGCGCGGTAGCAATTAGTCACGATGACTCCGCCTGTAAAAACCCACTGCTCCCTGATGTGAGAAGTCGTCGACTGGTGTTTTACCGTGGTGAAAACCAAAAGATTCCCCGCTCCTCGGCTGGCTCCCTCCGCCTTCCTGTAGATTGCATTGCCTTTCAGCCGTTTCGCCCCCTTTGCTTCCTCCCCCCATTGCTTCTACCTGGTGCCATGGCGGCGTAGCAGATCACGGAGTCCGAGGTGAGGCGCCTGACACAGGAGCTCCATGCCAAGGATGTGGAGTTCAGGGCCAAGGACGTCGAGCTCCATGAGCTCAAGGAGGAGAGGAGTGCCATGCTCCTCCTTAATGTACGGGATTTCACGGTGCTTCAAAAGCGGCAGGCGTCCACCATAAAGATGCTCGAGGCGTCGGCGGCGTTGCTGCAGAAAGCGGGAGATATGATAGGCCGTCAGTGGAGCCGGCTGGAGCGCGAGCAGGCCGATCGTGACGAGGTCCAGGATCGCCTCAGCCACTTGGTGAACCAAGTTTCCACGCACGTGTTGTGGCTGCGCGATGCCTACCGTCGTGCCAGCGCGATGATGCCGGCCATTGGGCTAAACCCGTTCGACCACCCGGTTGACTTCAACGAGCTGCGGCTTCCTGACCTGGTCTCCTTCTTCACCTATATCTCCGAGGAGCTGAGCCGTCTCCGCGCGATGGTGGGGGATGAGCTGGACAAGGAGAGGTTGCGCGCTGCCGTCACCGTTGCCAGGCGAATCCTTTCAGGGCTCCGTCACCAGAATCCATTCGTGCCATTGGACACCGTCTTTGACGAGCTGGCTCCCGTCGATCGGGAGCGGGCTCTGCGGGCGGTTGCACCCTGCATCACCAACGTCGTGCGCCTCGAGAAGCAGAGGGACTTCGGTGGTGTTTAGGCGTCCTCTGCATGGGCATGCCCATGTCTCGGTGCAACATGACTGTTGGATCAAACTCAGACGGTGCAGATCCGTCACTGTAGCACAAAGCGTGTGGGGGTGTTTGGTTGCATTCTCATCTCAATATAGTTGTTTCCTCTTCGTGTATTTTTGTCAACCTACTAGTGTGGACTCATGCACCCTTCATGCACACTGCCAAACACCCAAAAGTGGGTCGAGAAGGGAACTTTTGCTCCCA
>NC_041387.1:488416044-488424752 GCF_002162155.2 Triticum dicoccoides | reverse complement strand
GCACTCCTCCGTCGTAAGAGTGGAAACGCTTGTTGTAATCATTTTTTTCTTCAGAATGAAAAACAGTGGACATGCTCTACCGTGCGGATCCTCCTCCAGCCGTGCACTAAATTACTCACTTTCGCCGACACCTGGGTCCACCAGCCATTCACTAAATTACTCCGTAGTAGAGTGACGGTAGACTACCCCGATCGAACCGCTGCAGTAATGCCCAATGAGCCATCAAATCACAAAGCCCCCTCCTTTCCAGCAGTAAGTTGGACGGACGAAGCAACCATCATTTCACTCTTCTCTGTCAGCTTCCTCTCTTGAAGAAAACCCCCACTCGCTTTGCTTCTCCCTCATCGTGTTCCTCCTTTCACTCTTCTCTCTCAGCTTCCTCTCTTGGATGGACGCCAGAGCACCGGCCGACGTGATATCTATGGCTCTGGCCAAAACCGTCGAGGCTCATGGTACGAAGAAGCGCAAGCACCCCGCCGATACTACCGCAGACAAGCTCAAAGCCATCACCCTGTCCAATCCCCCTCTCCGGGATCCCTCATTAAGCAAGTCCAGGTAATGTCTCTTGTTGACGATCTTTTTCTCGATCTTGATCATGTTTTTTCATCTAACACGCAGTACTAGTACTGGTAGTATAAACTTTCTGGGTGATCTTGCATGTGATTTTAGTGTGCCAAATGACGGTTCTAAATTCCTCTTTTGACCAAAACATGCGAGAGGTTGACACTGATTTCTTATAGATTACTTTCAACTACTCCCTCTGTCCCAAATTTCTTGTCTTAAATTTGTCTAGATACGGATGTATCTAATACTAAAATGTGACTTGATACATCCGTATCTAGACAAATCTAAGACAAGAATTTTGGGATAGAGGGAGTACTTTATGAACATCAATGCTACCTTTTAAGAGGGTATATTTGCCTCGGTAACTTGTGTTATGGATATTGCATGTAATCCCTCTGCTCTCATGCCTTTGAAACATGTTCTAGTGTCTTTGTTCACTCATTTCTGTGCGTATATGTAGTCATATATGGAGTATAATATCGAAAATCATCTTATATTTCTGAACGGAGGTAGTAATGAAATATGGTTTCTGTTTGAATTAGAACCAGGTCCGCGGTGGAGATGAAGTTCTCAAAGTCATGCCGTGTGAACTGGAAGACCTGATGATGAGTTCTAATGTTGAACTATCCAGCTGCTGTGTCCTTGTCGCCATGTGTCCTGAACTAGTGTTTTCCTGTAGCATTGTTGTCAGGCGTGTTCTCGAGGCTGTACTTGACCACAACAATTTCCTGGCTGTGCCTTCGATTACGAAGGGCGTGGTTCTTGTAAAGCTTCCCAACAAATCTGATGCGGCATGTCTTCATCATCATGTTTATGAGTGGAAAGACCACGCTGTTAGGTTCTCCAAGGTTGACAAGATGGCGATGGTGCATGTAGACATCTCACACGAAGTCCATGGCCTAGTCAGTTATGCGGGGTTCATCCCGTAGGTCGGTGGCAAGAAATAGTCTGCAGAGTTTAGTTAGTGCAACTTTGCTTGTCTGTAGTAAGTACTATTGTTCAGTACTTGATTTGTGTTTGTGAACCCTGTATTGTTTATTAGTACTACCGCTTTTGGTGTGTGGTCAGTCCTGAGAACGGTCTATGTTAATGTCTGTCCACTCAATTCAGTCTGTACATTTTGAAGTATCCAGATCATATTTTTTTGTGAGGATGGTTTATCAATTATGGTTACACTCCAATATCTGTATGCATTGCAGGGTTTATCGCACCCACCAGGATTTCCAGTCCCATGGATGTTTGGTCCATACGATTTGTCACGATCTGCTTGTGGGAGTAGGCAGGGCCCCTGCATGCCATGCATAGTTGGACGATCAATCATCTGTTTAGTACTTCAACATAGTGATTTCCTGGTAAGGATTCACTTGTGTCACATCAAGTAAATCTTACTGATTTACTGTCTAAATCTTATTGATTTAATGTCATGTTTTCTTTCTTTTCCTGCAATTTTACGATGCAGGTTTTGCCATGTGACATTCATCACAGAATAAACCGTTTGGTTTGCTCTACGATGGCTATTTTTGCAGGTTTCACTTCTTATGTCGTGTCAGTAACGAAGGCACTGTCCATCACCTATATTACTGGAAAAAATTGGATTAGTCTGTTGTCTGAGTACAAGCTGAATCCCTATGATGAACTGCAGTTTGGTTTAACAAAAACACCACAATTAGTCCTTCTCGCGTTTAAAAGAAATGAAGAAAAAAACTGGATCACGGTCATGGATCCTAGTCAAGTTAGAAAGATGATCATAGCAGACCAGACACGATCGCCGCTGTCTCGCATAGATTGAGCATCGGCAGTTGCTCTAGCACTGACACTTGCAGCAGCTCAGTCTGATCCAGCTAAGGATTGGGCACCGACCGCGTCAGCGGATCAGTCTGATCTACCGGAGGATCGGGCATCGACACCGGCACCAGCTCTAAAAGGAGCACCATCTCCGGCAGCAGCAGCGGCTTCGGCACCTGCACCAACACTTGCACTTGCATTTGGTCTGGCTCGTGCAGTTGCACCGGCAACAGACTAGGCTGCAATTCACACTTCATATACCAAAGTCCTTACAAAAACCGACAAGTCCACCTTCTTGGTAAGCATTGGCCGCCCAAGTGCTTCGTTCTTTTTTCTTTCCATGTTGTTTCACATGATTAACTGTATTGATCTAACTGTTTGGGTATGTCTTCTTGTTTTCAAACAGAGAATTCCTAGAGCAACGAGGGAGTCGTTCAACAATCCGGGCGACCGTGGCCAAGTTTCTCTTACCATGCGCAGCCTTGGTGTGAATGAACCTGCTCAATATACCATAAGTACAAAGGATGGTTGCATGATGATTGATGCTAAAGGATGGTCAAGGTTCAAATCTAAATCATATCTTGCGGTAGGGGATGATGTCAAAATCGAACTTTCTTGGCAAGGAGAGCTGGTCCAAATCAACTTTGAAATTCTTCAGTAGCAGCACGCAACTGCCGAACTGATCTATCCTCCGAGAGATTTTGATGTAATAATCTGGCATGGTGAAACAAGTGTCCTGTGTGTATAAGTAGTACGACAGTATTATTTATCACATGGTATATCGTTGATTGAATTCAACTTTGATTGCTGGTTAGGAACTGTCGTTCGATTTCATTCCAACAGCTGCTGTGCTTTATTCAATTTTGTGTATTTTCCTTGCGACAGCTCCTAAAACCAGCACAGTACCGATCGCTTGCAATATGAAAAGCGCTGAGGTAGAACACATGGGCCCCCAAACATGCAGGGTCGGCCTGCGGCCCAAAGTCCAGAACCGTGAGCCTATTTGAGTATTATATTCTCAGCTGAACCCCCATAAAAAAAAGCTGAACCCCCATAATGCCCATGCGTTGCAGAGGGAGTATATTTCTCGGCAAGGTGAGCCTGTGATATAAAAGATTTGTATATTTCTTTACAGAGGGAGTATCTCTCTGTCAAAAATATATTTATGTGTAACTAGTTACTCCTGTCTTTCTACTTCCTTTCGCTGATATGTGGGGCAACCGGCAACGGGGTCCACGTTCCATATGCACAAATTAGAGTGCACAACTTCACGGTAGACACACCCCGGTCGTAGCGCTGCAGTAATGCCCAAGGAGCCATCAAATCACAACCCCCCCCCACTTTCCAGCTTTAGCAGTAAGCTGGACGGACGAAGCAGCAATATTTCACTGGGCTTGAATCCCCTTCTCCCTCGTCTACTTGTTCAGAGAAAACCCCCGCTCGGCGATTGCATAGGGTTTTCTCATGGAGAACCAGGTACGAACTCTTCATCCATCCCCGATAAATCCAAGTCCCTTGGTCGCAGGTAATCCTAGGATGGCAGCCGCCGCCGTTGATGCATTTTTCTTCGTACTGAATCTAGTGTGTTTCAGCTGTAGTGCCCAAAGTGCGAGTACCGTACAGATTTCTGCGCCCATGGCGAGACGCCACACTTGTTCCTGCTCATCCTACCACAGCATTTTGAAACGCACACAGTATGTTCCTAGAATCCTCTTCTCTATCCGGGAGGGTGAGGGTTTTTTGAACATGTTGTGTTCTCATATTATTTTTCCTGCAGTGTATTATTTGCTCTTCCAGAACACATGTACTCAAGATGCTCGGCCTTGCCATAACTGAATACACTAGTTTAATGGTCACAGTGAAGACAATCCATGGATATTGCTTCCGAGTTGGGTTCATGAACCAAGAAGATCGCTGCTTTTTTTATGGCCGAACTTGGATAAATTTTCTCAAGTGTTACGGACTGAAAGTTGGCGCACGAATGTTGATGGAAATAGCAGAACCTGGTCTCATCTTCACAGCGATCTTCCACCCCGACGTCGTTCCAATTGTTCATCCATGTTAGTTTTGTATCTGGTTCTTGCTTGTTGCCTCGATTACTTCTTAATCCACCTATTCTGTCTAACTAATCACAATTTAACTTTAGAAGTAGAACCGAATCTCTCACGAAGATGCTACTTCTAACTAATATTGTCTTATAATTGGCGGCACGTGTAGGTTTTTTCAGAGTTAAGCAGTCTGCTCGTTTGTTACTCTGTAATAACTCGGCTGTTACTAATGGCATTGAAGTTGACTGGATCGACATCCACATGTTCCTACACTTTATTGATCGTCTTGAGGTCCTTGTGGGGCGTTTCAATGGTGGAAGGCCATGTGGGATATGTGTGCCACTGCTGCACTCGTTGAACAGGTCCAACTGTGTCGAGAAACTTATGGTACGAGCTATTTTCTGTTATATATGTTGTTCATAAACTATTGCTTATACACAGCTTTACAGTTGTGATCTTCTTGAAACAGGAACTGTCGAGTTCTATTGTTCCTATACAGATGCCTGACCATGGTCGGGTCAGACTTGCGCTTGGTCACAACATGATGTTTATGTCGACCTACTCAATTCCCCTTGGAGGTGAAAAGATACTTATTCGTGGGTGGTCTCAGATAATGAAGGCCCGTCCATCTTGGAGAATAGGACAGAAGATTATGTTCATGCTTTTCCATGGCTCTAAAGCGAATATCCTGTTTATTGACCACGTTGCGAGATGAAGCCGCTTTCAGAAGGTTGTGGATGCGCGGGGTGGCGCTTGGGCCTTGTCCTGGGGCTTGGCGGCCTCACCCTTGGTTAACTGTAGGCAAAGTAGCACTGTTCGAGGCGTGCTTTGTATGGTTGAACCTGTATAAGTACTCATACTGCTTTCAACTTTGGTTGTTAAGTGCCCCTACTGGTTTCAGTTAAGGTTGTTAAGTACTCCTGCTGCTTTTATAGTCTGTCGTGTTTCTTCAGTCTTGTCTTCCTCCAGCCGCCAAAACCAAACCAGCGCCGGCGGGGCCGCCTGCTTCCGCCTCCCACAACTGGCTGCGCCTCAGCGCACGCATCGCCGCCCTACCATCTCCTAAATCATTAACGCTGACGTCCTCCGCGCACTTTGGTGTGCTCACCGCGGCGTCGCCCTCTCGCGTTGTCAACATGGTCAACAAACAACAGGAATCGGCAGAAGTACATGGAGAGGGTGACAGTAGGGGCCCACCACATCAGCGTATGGAAAAATAAAATGCTTCCTCCTAGTATTTTCCTGACATCTGGGACCCACAACATTGTGAGCGTATATAGTCAATAGACAAGAGAACAACACAAGATCGGCTAACACCTGGGACGTAGCTACTCGAGCAGTATTTTTTTGGTTTGGTATTGTTGAGACGGAGCAGGGTTTGAACTGGGCTGTGGCCCGTCTAGCCCAGGCTTATATTTTATGTTCACCATGTGACCAGCCCAGCTATTTTTTCTTTGTGAAAATGAGCCCAATTTATTTTTCTGAAGAATACCCAATCCAGGCCTACTTATTTTTCTATGCCCTGATGGGCTGCAACTCTTTCAAGATGCCTGCAAATCTTGAAAGTAATATGAAATGGGTTGTAAATATAAAAACATATGACAAATTGGCAATTACTTTATAATTTATGATTTTTTTTCACATTTTCAGATTCCTATTTCACTGGACATTAACCTAATTCAAATATATCTTCAAAGTAATTTAAATCTGGCTCGTCATTTTGGTATTAAAAATAGTTTGGAACCCACAGAAATATGCAAAATTGGCCCTGGCCAACCAAAAAAACGACTGCAATAAATTGCATAAGAAGTTGCCATGAGCTATATATATATTATTAAAAAAAGAGGGAGTGGTCTGACTTGTGGGCATGTTTAGTTGACGCGTATGCAAGATTTTTTTTAGTTATTATATACTACGTCAACAAACGATTCTAGCTGATGTAACCGTTGGATGTCAACACAACGGCCGTCGTGTTTCTTCAATCTCTGATCTTCTTGCTCCAGCCGCCATAGCAGCGCCGGCGGGACCGCCTGCTCCCGCCTCCCGTGGCCGGCTGTGCTGCCGCACAGGCCTCAGCACCCCCTACTACTCCCACCGCTGGCCAGGGCATCCCTCTACTCACCCACACCCCCTGTTATTCTGCAGCGACGGCAGCCTCACACCGCAGCCGAACTGGTGAACCCTCGTACTCCTCTCCGCGCGAGCTTCCACTGCCGCGTCTTCCCCGGCTCCGCGTCGTCCCCTTCCTAGGCCTCGCCGTCGTCCATCGTCGTGGTGCTCTCAGCGCGGCGTGGTCAATGTGGTCAACGACCGACTTCCATCGGAAGAGTACTGTACGTGGAGAGGCTGACAGCTGGGTCCACGGCAGCCGCAAGGAAGTGCCTCCTTATTACACGGAAAATAATTATTCCTCCAACTGACAGCTAGGACCCACTGGACGGGCCACCAGTATTTCGCGAAAAAAACATTTCCCCTGACTGCTGGGATCCACAGGTCGGGCCATCGTATTTCGTAAAAAAAAATGTTCCCCCCGCTGTCATCTCGGACCCACCGAAAGTGCCTCATTATTATGCACAAAAAATTGAATACCCCCTGCTAGCTGGGACCGACCTCTGTGGGAGGCTGACTTGTGGGCCTACTAAGTTGACCGGGACAGAGGCCTTTGTCAACTTTAGTCAATATATGAATGATTCTAGCTCTAGTGACCGTACGATGTCCATCCAACGGTCGTAGTGCTTCTTCAACCTCTGGTCTTCTTGCTCCAGCCGCCCAAAGCAGCGCCGGTCGTGCCGCCTGCTCCTGCCGACCATGGCCGGCTGTGATGCTGTGGAGGCCTCACCGCCCCCTACTACTCCCACCGCTGGCCAGGCCATCCCTCTACGCACCCACACCCCCTGTTATTCTGCGGCGACGGCAACCTCACACCGCAGCCGAATGAGTGAACCCTCATACTCCTCTACGCGTGGGCATCCACTGTCGTGTCTAACCCGGCTCCGTGTCGTCCCCTTCCTAGGCCTCGCCGTCGTCCACCGCCCTGGTGCTCTCGGCGCGGCGTGGTCAACATGGTCAAGGAATGGCTTCCATCCGACGTGGATTGTACGTGGAGAGGCTGACAGTTGGGTCCATGGCCGCAGCAAGGAAGTGCCTCCTTATTACGTGCAAAATAATTATTCCTCCACCTGACAGCGGGGACCCACCGAACGGGCCACTGTATTTCGTGAAAAAATGTTTCCCCCTGTCTACTGGGACCCACCAGCTACATCCTCGCACGCAAGGAAGTGCATCCGAAAAAACGATTCGCCCCCCTGACTGCTGGGACCCACCAGCTAAATCTTCACACGCAAGGAAGTGCATTCGGGCAAAAAAACCAAAACGATTCACCCCCCTGACTGCTGGGACCCACCAGCTACATCTTCGCAGGCAAGGAAGTGCCTTACAGTCGGGACCCACCTGGTCGAAGCGTATGTAGCGTTGTCATTCTGGTCGCGAACGTGTACGTACATACTGGTCGTTGTAGAGGTGCGCACGTGTCGTAGTAGAGGCGTGCACGTAGCATGTACACGTACGTACAGCGGCCAGGGTGCAAGAAAGAAAATATGGCCACGTATGTGTATATTCGGGCGGGGTCTCGAACGCCTACTCGCGCATACGTACGGAGAGGGCTCGTGTACATGGCTGGGTCAGAACGGAGAAACAACATCGTCATCGTGTTCATGGGGAGCCAACCGGCTGGGTCGGAACAGAATGTGTGGTCTTGTTCATCGGGAGGGCTTGGACGGAATAGGCGATGGAAACGAGGCCTGGCGTACCGCACAATGGAGGAAATGGCCTTGTGTTCGACCGGGGGTCCTGTTGATCGGGAGGGGTGTGGTGTACCGCAAAATGGACGAAACGGACCTCCTACGGTCAAAACAGGGGTCCTGTTCATCGGGAGGGGTGTGGCGTACCGCAAAACGGATGAAACGGACTTGTGTTGGAGCGCTACGGTCGAAACGGGGGGAGGGGTGTGGCGTACCGCAAAACGGGACTCCACAGGATACTGTTCATCTCCACCATCGACCTCCTCCAGCCTCCACGGGCTACCGTCGACCTCCTCCAGCCTCCACGGACTCTTGTTCATCCAGCCTCCACCGTGCGCTACTCCACCGGCTACTGTTCAACCACCCCTCCACGGGCACCCCTCCACCGTCTATTGTTCATCCAGCCCTCCACACCACGGGGTCATGTTCAACCACCCCTCCATGGCCACCCCTCCATCGTCTACAGTTCATCCAGCCCTCCACACCACGGGTTCCTGTTCATCCAGAGGCA
>NC_041387.1:488410900-488415834 GCF_002162155.2 Triticum dicoccoides | reverse complement strand
TTCACTGTTCATCCTAGAGGCAGCATCGATCGGCTTCAGTTAGCAGCAGTAGCGACGGAATCACTCCATCGGGTTCAGTTAATAGCCATCGATCGATCGCTCGGGTTCAGTAACGCGTAGCCTGCAGTGCAATCGCTCAGGTTCAGTTAGAGCCCAACGCCTCGCTCGGGTTCAGCTAGAGCCAATGCCTCGCACACACGCGCGTACCTGTACGAGAGAAACGCGCATCGCTCTCCCATCGTAACCGGCAACTCCCCGAAATTTTCCTCCCCCTTGCTTCTACCATGGTTTTTTCCGTCATGGACGGCCCAAAGAATATGTCACGCCCAAGATGCGACCCTATCCTAAAGGAACTCGAAGGTCCCACCAAGGATAGAAGCGCATCTTGAAGACGCTTTTGCAAGGTGGATATCATTACATCAACATTACATAATAGATGGGGATACATACAAAAGGCATACAATGCCACACGAATACAACATCATCTTACATAAGAGCACCATCCGACTACGGATGAAACACAAATAGAAACTCAAACGACATCCACCCTGCTAGCCCAGGCTGCCGACCTGGAACCTATCCCCTGATCGAAGAAGAAGCAGAAGAAGAACTCCAAAACAAGGAACTTCACGCTCGCGTCAAGATCATCGCATAACCTGTACCTGCAATTGTTGTTGTAGTAATCTGTGAGCCACGAGGACTCAGCAATCCCATAACCACGGGTATCAAGACTAGCAAAGCTTAATGGGTAAGGAAGGGGTAAAGTGGTGAGGTTGCAGCAGCGACTAAGCATATATGGTGGCCAACATACGCAAAAAAAGAGCGAGAAGAGAAGCAAAGGAACGGTCATGAAGCTAGCAATGATCAAGAAGTGATCCTGAACTCCTACTTACGTCAAACATAACCCAAAACCGTGTTCACTTCCCGGACTCCACCGAAAAGAGACCATCACGGCTACAAACGCGGTTGATGCGTTTTAATTCGGATCTGGTGTCAAGTTATCTACAACCGGACATTAACAAATTCCCATCTGCCACATAACCACAGGCACGGCTTTCGAAAGTTTATACCCTGCAGGGGTGTCCCAACTTAGCCCATGATAAGCTCTCGCGATCAACGAAGGATATACCTTCTCCCAGGAAGACCCGATCAGTCTCAGAATCCCGGTTTACAAGACATTTCGACAATGGTAAAAAAAGACCAGCAAAACCACCCGCTGTGCCGACAAATCCCGATAGGAGCTGCACATATCTCGTTCTCAGGGCACACCGGATAAGCTAAGCGTACAGGTACCGACGTAATCCAAGTTGCCAAGGAATGGTCCTGCATGGTGCTCTAGTTTCGACCAACACTCGGAGGAGCACTGGCCCAGGGGGGTAAAATAAAGATGACCCTCGGGCTCCGGAAACCCAAGGGAAAAAGGGGCTAGGTGAGGCAAATGGTAAAAACAAGGTTGGGCCTTGCTGGAGGAGTTTTATTCAAAGCGAACTGTCAAGGGGGTCCCATAAATCACCCAACCGCGTAAGGAACGCAAAATCCGGGAACATAACACCGGTATGACGGAAACTAGGGCGACAAGAGTGGAACAAAACACCAGGCATAAGGCCGAGCCTTCCACTCTTTACCAAGTATATAGATGCATTAATTAAATAAGAGATAATGTGATATCTCAAACATAATCCTGTCCACCATGGAGCAATCTTCAACTTCACCTGCAACTAACAACGTTGTTGGGGATATGACTATTTGTGTAAGCCGCCCAGGAGGGGCCGGGTTATGCAAAGAGTACTCATCAGAGGAAGCCCAAGACCAAGCATGAAGATGGCGGTTCAATTGAGAGCCTAAGGCCCATGGGCGGCTTAAGCCCATTGTAGTAAACCGCCATAATGGCATGACTTGTAACGTAAGGTAGATTTAACTAGTCACCAAGCCGGACTCTGTTTATAAGCCGGTTGGGACTCTATAAGCCGATGGGCGTCAACCCGTGTATATAAGGGGACGACCTGCTGGCGACTTAGGGCAAGAAACAACTCATCGAGAGCCGGGCATAGCGTATCTCGCTCCCTGGTCATCGAAACATCAATACCAACCCAACTAGACGTAGGCCTAACCTTCACCGTAAGGGGCCGAACTAGTATGAACTCTCTCGTGTCCCTTGTCCCGATTTAACCCCTTCAAGCTTCCTAGTTGTGATGGCTCCACAACTAAGTCCTTTCACGAGGACATCTGACGTGACTATTCCACGACAGTTGGCGCCCACCGTGGGGCCAGCGCACGGTGGATTTGAGTTCTTGAAGGGCAACTTCGAAGGGCTCAAGGGGTACGTAGTGGGCCGGATGACCAAGAGTCGCCGCGGCAAGATCTACATCGACGATGAAGGCTGGGGTCCCGACGCCGGCTCAATTGAGTATGGATACCGGGTCCCCTTTGGCGGAATCCACGTCTTCATCGGCCGGATCGGTGAGCCGGGCCCTGAGCCGAACAACTGCACCGACCTCGTCGAGACGGCTCAGCGTGCGAGGAAGACCCGGACTCAGCCGGTCATGAGGCATGCCTTCGTGGGCTGCGTCCACGGAGAGGAAATCTCCGGATCTGAAGATAGGGGTGAGACGGCCATCCTTTCAGACGGTGACTCGTCCGCTGGCTCAACAGATTCATTGTATCAGGTACAAGACGGCGCGCTCAGGGGCTGTTCCGATGGCATCAGTATTCCGGACCTCGATGAGCCGCCAAGATGGGCCTGCAAATATTTATCGAATTAATCCAAATGGCCAAAATAAATATCCATGAGCTCCTAAAAATATTGTTTTGATTTTTATCTCTGTCCAATATTTTTAGAGGGCATCATGAGCATTTTCTTGGACCCTTTTGGAGAAATTTTTATTTGGGTCATTTTCAAAAATGATTCTGAGGGTTCCACCAATCCTCATTTCAAATTTAAATGAAATTTAAATATGATGCACAAATAGCTAGCTAGTCTAAGTCATACCAGACTAGGGATGTGACAACTCATATAGACAAGTAAATGGAAACTACTAAAAGCCTCAAGATAAGTGTGAGTGCCGAGGATGGCTCTTCCGTAGGAAGACGGAGGTGGATCCTCGGTAGTGTATTGAAGTGGTGAATAGTGGACTCGTGTGCGCAAAACCATTTCAAGTTGGAGTATCGTAGGATAGTCTAGCCAAGAGTCAAAGCTGGCTTGCTGCAATAACTCCACCAACCCTTCTTGATAATGTGCATGTATGTAGGATCTGATGTAAGTCTTGCTGAGTACCCTTGTACTCATGTTGCTATAATCTACATTTTTACAGAAGACGCTGCAACCCCTTCTGATGGGTTCTATGTAGACGTTGACATCAACGAGTAGGCTAAAGACCCAGGTGGTGACCCTGAGCTTGTGAAGGACCACGTAGTATAGCTAGGCTTTCCAAGCCTCTTTTATTTTACTAGTTGTCTGTACTCAGACAAGTTACTTCCGCTGCTGGTTTGTATGACTGTATGACTTGAATGTTGGGTCGTGTGACCCGTACCTTTGTGTATGTTATGTATGGCTCTCTGAGCCTTAAATAAAGTACTTGTGTCGTAGAGTCATGTTGTGATGCTTCGTTGTATTTGCACATATCGAGCATATTGTGTGTATGATTGAAATGCTTGGTATGTGTGGGATCTGACTATCTAGTCATTTATCTTTAGTAGCCTCTCTTACCGGGAAATGTCTCCTAGTGTTACCGCTGAGCCATGGTAGCTTGCTACTGCTCTGGAACACTTAGGCTGGCCGGCATGTGTCCTTCTTCGTTCCTGTGTCTGTCCCTTCGGGGAAATGTCACGCTTTGAGTACCGGAGTCCTGTTAGCCCGCTACAGCCCGGTTTACCGGAGTCCTGCTAGCCCAGTGCTACAGCCCGGACCCACTTGCTGATGACCGACACGTTCGAAGCTGGGTCATGGATGCCTGTCCCTGTAAGTTTGTGCCACTTTGGGTTTACGACTAGTCATGTCAGCCCGGGCTCTTTATCATATGGATGCTAGCGACACTATCATATACGTGAGCCAAAAGGCGCAAACGGTCCCGGGCAAAGGTAAGGCGACACCCGTGGGGATACCGTGCGTGAGGCCGCAAAGTGATATGAGGTGTTACCGGCTAGATCGATGTGACATCGAGTAGGGGTCCTGACAGCGTTGGCATCAGAGCCGGACTGCCTATAGGTTCTCCAAGCCAAACTGGTCGATGTTGAGTCTAGAAATTCTTTAGTTATATGTAGGGGAATTGTTTGTGGGTTGGAACGTAAGGCTCTTTTTACTCCTTTATCTTATGACATTCTGATCTGAGTTAGTCCATTCTTCCACCGGGGGTTAAGGAATTAGGATCTGTTCTCGCTATCAGGATCACGTGTTACTAATCAGTAGTACCTTATAAGTTTGATGGATACAAGCCTAGTTCAGTTCTACTACCACATTATGTTGTTAGAATGGATTCAGAACTTTGACATGATGATGTTGAGTGTGTACGAAATCCTTTGTCAAATGTCTCAAAATCCTTCTTGAGCATTTACAGCTGTTATGCTGCCGAAATTTTGCTAGAAATTCTAATGCCCTTGCATTATGATTGTGCTTTCAGATGGCCACTCGCGACCTCAATCAAGTGGTTCGCCTGACTCGATGCCTAGATGTACCCGGCCATACTGCTAAGTTGGTCAGGGTAATGACTGAGGCTGGATACCGTTGGTATCCTGAGTACACGGTCGAAGAGCAATTCCGAGATTTTAATCAAAGCCAGTATCTCTGCACTGTCAGGATATTTCCATCTTATCCTGGATCCACCGAGCCTCTTCACTGCTCCTATGGACTCGGGGTTACTATTGAGATGGCTGTGCAGGACGCCGCCTACTCTATGATGACCATTATGCGAGTCAGATCTGGTCTATTTCGGGACTCT
>NC_041387.1:488343345-488410890 GCF_002162155.2 Triticum dicoccoides | reverse complement strand
TGGTATCCTGAGTACACGGTCGAAGAGCAATTTCGAGATTTTAATCAAAGCCAGTATCTCTGCACTGTCAGGATATTTCCATCTTATCCTGGATCCACCGAGCCTCTTCACTGCTCCTATGGACTCGGGGTTACTATTGAGATGGCTGTGCAGGACGCCGCCTACTCTATGATGACCATTATGCGAGTCAGATCTGGTCTATTTCGGGACTCTGATTTCCGGTATATGCCAGGATCACTTCCGGGAGCACAAGGGTATCTCCAAGCTATTTATGCTGACCCCACTCAGGAGGATTCACGGACTCGCACCACTGCTGAGATGCTCGAGGATAAGGACCGTGAAAATCGGGCCTTGAGGTTAGAGCTCTTCAATACCCGTGCTGACCACTGGGCCACTTTGACTCGGTTCGCACCGGCGGTGCAAGCTGGATTTTCAGATATGCGCGATCTCTATACTGTGAGATCTGCTCTGCCAGACGTGATGGTTTGGCGTGATGTAGGAGGCATCACCCCACCTCACGGTCCCCGCAGGCCACCGTCTGTTGGTCCAAGGCCTCATCCTAGCCCCTATGGTCCACAAGCTCCGCGAGATCGTCTGTTTCCGGATGATCATGTTGAGCTCCCAGGCTATGGAGGTGACTTCTACGAGGACTACTACGGATCGGTCTGAGTTAGTGGTAGTATCACTAGTTCGCACTAGCTGTGTCGTCTATCGTCCCGCTTGACTCGTGGGATATGACCTAGTTTGTACTCCTTCCGGACGTGTAGAAAAATAATGTATAGGAGCTTGGAATGCCTCCGATGAGATGTAATCCTCTTTCACCGTAATAGTACTTTGTTTGGTCTTGTACTAAACCCTGTATGGTGTGTATGACGATGGAATAAAGAAGCAGTTTCTGTATTTACCATGTCATACGGATGATCATCTTGCATTCCGAATTATTCCTTACATTCTGTATCCTATGTCGGAATTTTATCATTCTGACTAAATCATTGTCTTGTTTACCTAGGATGGTCAACACGCGCGCTAACCCTGCTTCTCAAGAGCAGGCCGAAGGCAGTGAAGGCAGGAATGAAAATCTGCCTCATCCTCCTTCACTAGCCGAGGTTATGATGGAAGCTAAGAGAAACAAGCGGGAGACCAACCGTTTGCTGGAGCGTATTGAACAGAATACAGCACACCATCAGAGGGCTAACGTGGTGTCACTCAGTGATTTTATCAAATTGCATCCACCCACATTCCACCACTCCGTCGAGCCTCTCGACGCTGATGACTGGCTTCGCAGTATCTCTCACAAGCTGCGTTCCGCGCTAGTAGCTGAGGCTGACAAGGTCACCTTTGCTGCATATCATCTTGAAGGCCCCGCCAGTCTATGGTGGGAGAATTATGGAGCTATGCGCCCAGCGGGCCATGTCACTACTTGGGCTGAGTTCAGTGAGGCTTTCCGTGAACATCACATTCCGGAGGGTCTCATGGACCGTAAACGTGAAGAATTTTGCAGTTTCACCCAAGGCCGACTTTCTGTGGATGTTTACAGCAGGGAGTTCGGTAATCTCGCATGATATGCAACCGAGGAAGTTTCTACTGACGCCAAGAAGCAAGCAAGGTTCCGTAAGGGCCTTAGTCCTGAGCTTCGCCGTGACCTCCGTCTGCATGAGTGCACATCTTTTCAGAAACTTGTCAACAAAGCCATCAGTGCTGAAACTGGTCAGACTGACTATGACGCAACACGCAAGCACGGCCGTGATATGGGTTCCTCATCCGGTGCTGGTCCTCAGAAGCGCCGCGTGTGGGTGCCCAACACCGCCCTGCCACCCAGGTTCACACCGAGGCCATCTTTCCAGGCGCCTCGCCCTGTTCAACAGTCTGCACCGGCCAAGCCCTATGGGGGTCCAACTAACAATGCTCCTCCACGTACCAGTTTCGTGACTTGTTTCAAGTGTGGGGAATCTGGTCACTATATGCGTGAGTGTCCCCAGACCAACCCCAACCAGTCTGCTAAAGCTGTTGGCCGTGGCAAGCCGACAGGAAAAGTATTCCATGCAGAGCCGGCCACCGCTACACGTGGCCATGTCAACTGTATCTCCGCCGAAGAAGCTCAAGAGGATCCCAACGTCGTTCTCGGTACGCTTCTTGTTAATTGCCACCCGGCATCTGTTCTTTTCGATACAGGAGCCTCTCATTCTTTTATATCCGAAAATTATGCTCGTTTGCATAACGTTGCATTCTGTGACATGCCATCCACTATGGAAATTTCTACCCCTGGTTCTAGATGGCAGACCTCTAGGGTAAGTTATGGAAATGAAATCCAAGTCGACAGACTTGTTTTCCTCGCATCTTTGATAGCCCTTAAATTTTCAGATATTAATATCATTTTGGGTATGGACTGGATGTCAGCTCATCATGCCCAAATCAATTGCTTCTCTAGGACTGTTCAACTCACCCATCCTTCGGGAAAGATAGTCAATGTCTTGACCTGAATAGCCAAGCGACAATTATATTCTCTTAACGCCAGCCCTTTGCCAGACCTTGAGGACATTCCGGTAGTCCGTGACTTCCCGGATGTTTTTCCAGAAGAATTGCCAGGTGTTCCACCTGACAGGGATGTTGAGTTCGTAATAGACCTCATTCCAGGAACTGTTCCGATTGCTAGAAGACCTTATAAGATGGCACCACTAGAACTAGCCGAGCTTAAGAAACAACTCGATGAGTCCTTGAAAAAGGGTTTCATCCGACCTAGCTCATCTCCGTGGGCTTGCCCCGTCCTATTCGTCAAGAAGAAGGATGGTACGGACCGGATGGTTGTAGATTACCGACCTGTCAACTTGGTCACAATCAAGAACAAATATCCGCTTCCCAGGATCAACGACCTGTATGATCAGCTCGCTGGATCCTCAGTCTTCTCCAAGATGGATTTGAGGTTGGGCTACCATCAAATCAAAATCAGAAACGGGGACATCCCTAAAACGGCCTTTGTTACTCGTTACGGCCAATACGAGTACACCGTCATGTCCTTCGGTTTAACCAACGCTCCAGCCACTTTTTCTCGGTTAATGAACTCAATCTTCATGGAGTATTTGGATAAATTCGGCGTAGTTTATCTCGATGATATACTCTTCTACTCCAAGAACGAGGAAGAACATGCCGAACATCTAAGGCTAGTGTTGAAGAAACTTCGAGAGCATCGCCTTTATGCCAAATTTTCTAAATGTGAATTCTGGTTGCCAGAAGTGACCTATCTAGGTCATGTAATATCTGGTAAAGGTATTGCTGTTAACCCTGAGCGAGTTCAAGCCGTCCTTAACTAGACTCCACCTGAATCGGTCAAGCAAGTTCGGAGTTTTCTAGGCTTAGCGAGCTATTGTCGTCGCTTTGTCGAGAACTTCTCCAAAGTTGCCAAACCTCTATTCGAACTCCTCAAGAAAGATATGAAGTTCGAGTGGACTCCACAATGTGAGCACAGCTTTCAGGAACTGAAAAGACGCCTGACTTCTGCTCCCGTACTGGTACCGCCAGACTTCTCCAAGGATTTTGTTATCTACTGCGACGCCTCGCGACAAGGACTAGGTTGCATTCTCATGCAAGATCGACACATAATTGCCTACGCTTCACGGCAATTGCACCCACATGAGGAGAATTATCCTACTCATGATCTAGAGCTTGCAGCCGTAGTCTATGCACTTAAGACCTGGCGACATTACCTCCTCGGTAACCGTTGCGAAATATTCACTAATCACCAAAGTCTGAAGTACATCTTCACCCAACCGGATTTGAATCTCAGGCAAAGACGTTGGGTTGAGTTGATCACAGACTTCGATTTAGGGATAACTTACACCCCAGGAAAAGCCAACGTCATGGCTGATGCGCTAAGTCGTAAATCTTATTGTAACAATCTGATGTTACAACAAAATCAACCGCTTCTCCATGAGCAATTTCGTAAGCTTAACCTTCACATTGTACCTCAAGGTTTTCTTTCCACCTTGGTGGCAAAACCTACCCTTACGGATCAGATTATCAAGGCACAGAAGGTAGATCCGGGAATCTCCCGCATCAAGAGAAACATTCAGAAAGGAATTGCGAATTGCTTCTCCATTAATGATCAAGGGGTCGTATACTTCGGGAATCGACTAGTGGTTCCCAAAGTGCGAAACCTGAGGCGTTTGATCCTTAAGGAAGCTCATGAATCTCCTCTCACCATTCATCCCGGTAGTACTAAGATGTATCAAGACCTACGCCAGAGGTTCTGGTGGACTAGGATGAAGAGAGAAATTGCTCAGTATATTGCTAATTGCGACGTCTGTCGTCGTGTAAAAGCAGAGCATCAACGGCCTGCTGGCACCCTTCAACCCTTAGCTATTCCTGAATGGAAATGGGATAAAATTGGTATGGATTTCATTACCGGTTTTCCCAGGACCAAGAGAGGGAATAATGCTATCTTCGTCGTTGTCGATCATCTTTCCAAAGTAGCCCATTTCCTACCTGTTCGTGAGAGTATAACCGCTAGTCAGCTGGCAGACTTATACATCTCCCGTATAGTGTCTCTTCATGGTGTTCCTTTGGAAATCAACTCGGATCGAGGAAGTCTTTTCACCTCTCGATTTTGGGAAAGTTTCCAAAATGCTATGGGAACCCGTCTCTCCTTTAGCACCGCCTTCCACCCTCAGTCGAGTGGTCAAGTGGAACGCGTCAACCAAATTCTAGAAGACATGCTTCGAGCCTCTGTTATCTCGTTCGGAATGGACTGGGAGAAGTGCCTTCCATTTGCCGAATTCGCTTACAATAACAGCTATCAATCTAGCTTGGGTAAAGCCCCTTTTGAAGTTCTCTATGGACGACGGTGTCGAACACCCCTTAACTGGTCAGAGACCGGGGAAAGACAATTCTTTGGCCCGGATATGATTCAGGAAGCAGAAGAACAAGTTCGTATCGTTCGTGAAAAGTTGAAAACAGCCCAATCTCGTCAAAAGAGTCAATATGACCGAAAACATAAGGCTATGACTTTCGAGGTTGACGAGAAGCCTTATCTTCGGGTCACCCCTCTGAAGGGAACCCATCGTTTCGGTATCAAAGGCAAATTGGCTCCTCGTTACATTGGACCTTTTCGCATTCTCGCCAAACGAGGAGAAGTTGCCTACCAGTTGGAACTACCTCCGCACCTCTCCAGAGTCCACGATGTCTTCCACGTTTCTCAACTCAGGCGTTGCTTCTCGGATCCTATCCGTGAAGTGGACCACGAAACGCTTGATCTCCAAGATAATCTTACATATCGAGAGTACCCCATTCGTATCCTCGATCAGGCCGAACGTACCACCCGACGTCATAATATCAAGTTTCTCAAAGTTCAATGGTCGCACCATTCTGAGGATGAAGCAACTTGGGAAAGGGAGGATCGTCTTCGACTTGAGTACCCCGCCTTCTTCCCGGAGGAACCCAAATCTCGGGGCGAGATTCTTTTGAGTGGGGGTGAGTTGTCACACCCTAGCTAGTCATGCATTAGAGTGTTGCATCATGTTTACTCTTTCATCAGAAACTTGAAATGGGGATCTGTGAAACCCTCAGAATCATTTTGAAAATGACCCAAATAAAAATTTCTCCAAAAGGGTCCAAGAAAATGCTCATGTTGCTCTCTGAAAATATTGGACAGAGATAAAAATCAAACCAATATTTTTAGTGGCTCATGGACATTTATTTTGGGCATTTGGAATTAATGCATAAATATTTGCATTGGAAATATATTTCTATATATATTAATATATGTCCAAATATTATGCCAATTATAAAGGAGCTCTGGCATAATATATCTAGCCCCTGCAAAAATTGGCATAAGTTAAATAAATGATTTAATATATTATTTAAATCAAAACAAATGTCAGAAATTAGAAAACAGAAAAAAATAAAAGGGAGAAGCTTACCTGGGCTCCTCCCTGTGCAGCCCATCCAGCTGGCCGGCCCAGCCAGCAGGCGGCCCAGCCCGTCTCCCTCCTCTGTCGTCTTCGTCCCGACAGAGGGAGGGGAGTGTGGCCGGCGCGCGCGCGCGCCACCGCGCCACGCCACCTCTCTCCCTGCCTGCCTGCCCTCCCCTCCTCGCCTCGATGCCCCTGGACGACGCCACGCCTCCCCCCTGCTCTCTCTCACTCGCCTCGGCTCTTCCCTCCCCTCCCTCGCTCTCTCTCTCACACAGCCGAACACCACCGTCGCCGCCGTTCGCCATAGCAGCCGTCTCCGGCCACCCCTCGCTCCCCCGACTAGCTCAGAAGCTCCGCCACAACCCCCTCTTCCTCCCCACCGCTCCACGGGCCTCCGGAAGCCCTGCATCGCCGCCACGTCGCCGTTCCCCTCTTCGGGCTCCGACCATCATCGCCGTCGAATTCGCCGTCTCCAGCGCGTCTCCGAGCCCGCTTCGACGCCCACTGCAACCGCGGTGAGCCCCCGAGTCGTTTCCCCCTTCTCCCCTGGTCTCGTTCGATCTCTAGGCCTTAGCCCCACCTTGGCCGAGAGCTCCACGCCGCCGGCGATGTCGCCGTCGTGGCCACGGTCACCGTAGCGCCCAACCGAGCACACTATCGTGCTCCACGCCTCACTAGGAGCACGCAGCACGCACCAACGCCTCCCCAAACACCCTGCAACGCCGACTCCGACCGCACCCGAACTCCGGCGGCCGCAGCCGAGCTCGCCGCCGTCGACTCCGGCCACCCCAGGCTCGGCCACCACCACCGTTCGACGCGCGGGAGCAAGAGCTCTCCGACGAGCCCAAGCACGGCCTCGCCCGTGCCCTGTAGCGCGATCCCGCATCGCGCCGCCGTCTCAGGCCTCGCCGGCGTCGTGTCGCCGGTGGGTTTGACCCACTTTGACCACGGCAGGACCCCCCCTGAGTCCCTGACAGGTGGACCCAGCCCTGTAGCTAATTAGGATTAGCGCTAACCACTGTTAGTTAACCCCCTGACACTGACCAGTGGGCCCCAGCGCCACTAACCCCTAATTAGGATTAAACTAACCCTGTTTAACCCCCCTGTCACTGACGTGTGGGCCCCACACGTCAGGTTTGATCCCAGCCAGCCGCAGTTGACTACTGACGTCATGCTGACGTCATTATGGCGCAATAATTATAATTTCTGGATTTAATTTAAATCAGGAAATTCCAGAATATTATTTAAACTTCAAAAATTCATAACTTTTATTCTGTAACTCCAAATTGGACAAATTATATATGAAAAATGATCAGAAAAATCCAATCTATCCATCTGTACTATTTTCATGCATGATCAAACAAGTTAAATTGATGTTTTAAGCAGAACAAGGAAAAGCACTTTAAAAGGCCATGTTTGAGTTTGAAATTTGATTCTTTGATTCAAATTTGCTCAAATCCTTCTGGTTTTAGTTGCATTAGCCCAACACACTCATATTGCCATGTTTCATGCATGCATCATATTGTTGCACATTGTTTGGTGATGTTGTGTATCGATGTCCTTTGCGACAGGTTCTGCCTCCGAGGAGTACCGTGATTACCCTAACGAAGAACCGTATCCGTGCATCGAACCATCAGGCAAGCAACCAACCATTGATCATATCGATACAATCCCATGTTCTCGCTCCTGCTCTCTTTTACTGCATTAAGACAACGCGTTTCAAACTGCTGTGTGCTACGGTAGTTGAACCCATTTCCTCTGCATGACCTGTCATTGCCACAGTAACTAGATGAAACCCACTAGCATGTGTAGGAGTTGATTGAGCCATATGTATGTGTTGTTCCTACCTTGCTATGCCTGCTATGCTTAGAGTCGTGTCAGGTCTGGTTCATCTGGGTGATGGGCTAGAGTGAAATGTTATGTCGGTAATGAGAGTGGTGTGGTGAACACGTTTTGGTAAAGGTATCGTTGAGAGGCCATGTAGGAGTACATGGTGGGTTGTTTCATTGAAGCTGACCTTAAGCACTGAGATCTGTATGTGTGATTTAAGAATCAGCTACTACCATGCATTGGGCCCGAAACCAATGGACCCTCTCGACTTCTTATTCACCCTAGTTCTCCGTCCAGGAGTTGCAAGTAGTTTCTGGTGTTTGTAGCCTACTGGAGGCCGTGGGCAGCGCTGACCGTATGGGTGGGCTGTGATGCGGTAGGTACGTGGCCGGGTGTACCGAATACTCGTTAGGTATCTCGGGAACCCTGTTCACATCGTTCGGGGCCGTAAGGGAAACCTCGGCCGGACTCCCTGCGGATGGAACCTGAATAGGCGATAAACCTGGACTGGAGGCTTAGGTGATTAGGTAGGTCGTGGCCGACACCCACGTTGGGCTTCCGCTTGAAGGTTGCCGAGTACATGTCGTGTAAACGACGATAAGTGGTGAGAGCGTGTATGAAGAAGTACACCCCTGCAGGGTTAACATGATCTATTCGAATAGCCGCGTCCGCGGTAAAGGACTACTTGGTTGCCTATACAGTTCATAGACAAGTAAATGGAAACTACTAAAAGCCTCAAGATAAGTGTGAGTGCCGAGGATGGCTCTTCCGTAGGAAGACGGAGGTGGATCCTCGGTAGTGTATTGAAGTGGTGAATAGTGGACTCGTGTGCGCAAAACCATTTCAAGTTGGAGTATCGTAGGATAGTCTAGCCAAGAGTCAAAGCTGGCTTGCTGCAATAACTCCACCAACCCTTCTTGATAATGTGCATGTATGTAGGATCTGATGTAAGTCTTGCTGAGTACCCTTGTACTCATGTTGCTATAATCTACATTTTTACAGAAGACGCTGCAACCCCTTCTGATGGGTTCTATGTAGACGTTGACATCAACGAGTAGGCTAAAGACCCAGGTGGTGACCCTGAGCTTGTGAAGGACCACGTAGTATAGCTAGGCTTTCCAAGCCTCTTTTATTTTACTAGTTGTCTGTACTCAGACAAGTTACTTCCGCTGCTGGTTTGTATGACTGTATGACTTGAATGTTGGGTCGTGTGACCCGTACCTTTGTGTATGTTATGTATGGCTCTCTGAGCCTTAAATAAAGTACTTGTGTCGTAGAGTCATGTTGTGATGCTTCGTTGTATTTGCACATATCGAGCATATTGTGTGTATGATTGAAATGCTTGGTGTGTGTGGGATCTGACTATCTAGTCGTTTATCTTTAGTAGCCTCTCTTACCGGGAAATGTCTCCTAGTGTTACCGCTGAGCCGTGGTAGCTTGCTACTGCTCTGGAACACTTAGGCTGGCCGGCATGTGTCCTTCTTCGTTCCTGTGTCTGTCCCTTCGGGGAAATGTCACGCTTTGAGTACCGGAGTCCTGTTAGCCCGCTACAGCCCGGTTTACCGGAGTCCTGCTAGCCCAGTGCTACAGCCCGGACCCACTTGCTGATGACCGACACGTTCGAAGCTGGGTCATGGATGCCTGTCCCTGTAAGTCTGTGCCACTTTGGGTTTACGACTAGTCATGTCAGCCCGGGCTCTTTATCATATGGATGCTAGCGACACTATCATATACGTGAGCCAAAAGGCGCAAACGGTCCCGGGCAAAGGTAAGGCGACACCCGTGGGGATACCGTGCGTGAGGCCGCAAAGTGATATGAGGTGTTACCGGCTAGATCGATGTGACATCGAGTAGGGGTCCTGACAGGAATCTTCATGGCTGGAACTCAGCCCGGTTCACATTCTACAGCGGCAGCAGCGATCACGTCCGGATCAGGAGCAGCCGGGGCAGGAGGCCCCGTGCGCCCACTGGCTCAGGTGATGATAGATCTCATGGACAAGGTTACGGCCCTGTTAACCGCCACGGTTATTCCTGCAGATAAGGATGAGCATGACGCAGCGGTAGCTCAAGTGCGTGAGGAGATAGCTCAGGCCAAGGAGGCTTTGGCAGCTGAGGATACCAGACTAGCTGCAGAGCGGGCGGCTCTCGACGCCTGGGCACAGCGCTTGCAGTCAGAAGCTTACCAGCTCACGATGAGCTTAAACGCATCCAATGAGTTGATGAGGAGGAGACATCAGAAAATGCAGTCCCGTTTACCTCTGAATTATGACCCTCGAGTTCTCTTTGCTACACCCGGAGCCGGCCCTAGTAACCCGCCAGAGGCCGATCGGCTTATGACAGCCGGAACAGGAGGACCGGCTCAGCCTCGGGATATGGTGCCGCCTCACGTGAGTATGCCACCGCCGCGTTATGTGCCAATCCCACCAGGTCACTTTTCCAACCCCATGGAGAATTTAATCGCAGCTTCAGTGCACTTAACGGCTCTTCCTATGGAAGGTGACGACCCGACGGTGGTGGAAACCCGGAGGGTCAGAGAGCTCCTTGAGGGAGTCCTGGACTAGGGGGTGTTCGGATAGCCGGACTATCATCATCGGCCGGACTCCAAGACTATGAAGTCACAAGATTGAAGACTTCGTCCCGTGTCCGGATGGGACTTTCCTTGGCGCGGAAGGCAAGCTTGGCAATAAAGATATGTAGATCTCCTACCATTGTAACCGACTCTGTGTAACCCTAGCCCTCTTCGGTGTCTATATAAACCGGAGGATTTTAGTCCGTAGGACGAACAACCATTACCACAATCATACCATAGGCTAGCTTCTAGGGTTTAGCCTCCTTGATCTCGTGGTAGATCCACTCTTGTACTACCCATATCATCAATATTAATCAAGCAGGAGTAGGGTTTTACCTCCATCGAGAGGGCCCGAACCTGGGTAAAAACATCGTGTCCCTTGTCTCCTGTTACCATCCGCCTAGACGCACAGTTCGGGACCCCCTACCCGAGATCCGCGGTTTTGACACCGACATTGGTGCTTTCATTGAGAGTTCCTCTGTGCCGTCGCGATCAGGAAGGATGCCTCTTCCCGTCTTTTAAGACGGTATCATCGCCAAAGGAGCCCTGGCGGCCGGCCAAACTATCCGGCTAGGTGGTTTTCTCATGACCACCTGTTCGGCCACCGCTTCAACGATGACCTCTCGGGTCATCAAAAGCAATCTTCACGTCGACTCGGAATTCACCGAGCAGCTGGATCCGATAGAGCTATTGTCCGTAAACGAGCTCTTGGATCGCATCGCCGCCCTGGGAGTCACTACAGACTACAATCAGATTGGGCTTAAAACCGATCTGAGAGAGATTAACTCTCCCCAGGTCACCCACCACGTTGCGGTGGTAGAGGAACAACGTCGCGACTCTTCTTCTATATTAAAAACTAGTTATGTCCGGATTCCCGACCCCTCCATGCCGGATCTCCGCGGAGGGACGGACGTCGATCAAGCACTGAACCTAAAGTCAGGCATCGGACCAGACTCGTTGGACAACATCCAGCAATCCAAGCTTCCAGATTCGGAAACTTTCCGGCCCTTGAGCCTCGAGATGGGTAGGGTTCCGGACTCAATTCCACCCACCCACCCAAACATATGCGATCTATCTCAAATTCAGCAAGAGCCCGCTGAAACGGTACATCATTACTGGGCCAGATTTCTCCTGGTTATGGACAGGATAAAAGACTGCCGTGAGGAAAACGCAATTTCAATTTTCTGCAATAATTGCACGGACAAGGGAATCTTGAACGCCGTAAGTCGTTGCGAAATTACACGATTCGCCGACCTGGCATCCATAGTACGCAAATACTATGCGATGGAGAGTTTCCGGAAAACTGAAACTAGGTTTTGGGACAATCTGGCTCTGAATACAACCCTAGTCCGAAACAAAAGGGTGCATCATACTCAGGCACCAGGTACAAAAACCAAAAAGAAAAAACCCCATAAAGGGCACGGAACCGTACTGGAGGGGTGGCTCAGCGGACCCTGTAAAATTCACAGTACAGAAGGCGCCACTCCAACACATAGCCTTCGAGCATATTGGATACCCCAGAGAACCACCCTAACAGTGCCAGTAGGGTGTCAACAGTCTTCGAGACTTTCGCATCAAATAATATGCGGAAATGAACAATCCGCAGCCTCGCCGAAGTCTACCAAGTAGCAACAACAAATCCATGGAGCGACACGGCCATCACCTTCAACGCCAGCGACGAACCTAAATTCCGAACAGCCCGAGCACCAGCCGCATTGGTCCTCAGTCCAATAGTGGACGGCTTTCGTCTTACCAAGGTACCATGGATGGCGGCAGCGGATTAAACCTCATCTACGAGGAAACTCTTCAAAAAATGGAAATAGACTGGAGCCGCATTGAGCGAAGCAGCACAACCTTTAGAGGAATAATCCCTAGCCGGGAAGCATGCTGCACAGGAAAAATCACACTTGATGTGCTGTTCGGCTCGCGAACAATCATAGGTCCGAGGAGGTCACGTTCCAAGAAGCCCCGTTCAGCCGCGGATATCACGCTATATTAGGATGAGAGGCATTCACAATTTTTCAAGCCATACCCCATTACGGGTACATGAAACTTAAGATGCCCGGGCCCGGCAAAATAATCACTCTCGTCAGTGATCCGGACACAGCACTCCGCGCCAAAAACAAGACAGCCGCATTAGCCCTGGAGGCACTATCCGAAGCCCTAGCGGCAGAGGAACTTACCGCGCTGCGCTCTATGGTGAATAGGGATGATGTGATACTCGATAAGAGATCCAAGTCCACCTCTTTTAAACCAGCGGATGAAATAATCAAATTCCAGGTCCATCCAACGGACCCAACAAAGACGGCCTCCATCGGGGCACAGTTGAACCCTGATGTAGACGCCGCACTACGAGAATTTCTTTGGGAAAATTGGGACATCTTTGCCTGGCACCCTTCAGATATGCCAGGAATCCCACGCAGATTGGCAGAACACAGCCTAAACATCCTAAAAGGATTCAAGCCAGTCAAATAGGCACTTCGGCGATTTTCCGAACCCAAAAGACAGGCAATGGGAGAGGAGCTAGCCAAACTATTGGAAGCCGGATTCATCCGAGACATCAAACACCCGGACTGGCTAGCAAACCTGGTAATGGTACCAAAGAAGGACAAATCCTGGCGCCTATGTGTCGATTTTAAAGACCTTAACAAGGCCTGCCCAAAGGATCCTTTTCCCCTCCCCCGCATCGACCAGATAATCGATGCTACTGCAGGGCACGATTCATTGTGCTTCCTTGACGCATACTTCGGCTACCATCAAATTAAGATGGCGGAGGCAGACCAAGCCGCAACGGCATTCATTACTCCATACGGACCATTCTGCTTCAACATGATGCCCTTCGGACTCAAAAACGCCGGCGCAACATATCAGCGCATGATTCAGACATGTCTGGCTACCCAGATCGGCAAAACAGTAGAGGCATACGTAGACGACGTAGTCGTCAAAACCAAACACGTCGAAACTCTAGTAGATGACTTGAGGCTCACATTCAACAACCTCCGAGCATATGACATTAAGCTGAATCCGGAAAAATGCGTCTTCGGCGTACCAGCCGGAAAGCTCCTGGGCTTCATTGTATCCGGTAGAGGAATTGAAGCAAACCCAGCCAAGATCCGAGCTCTGTCACAGCTGGATATTCCAAAAGACCTCAAACAAATACAAAAATTGACTGGATGCCTGGCGGCTCTAAGCCGCTTCATCTCCCGTTTATGAGAAAAAGCACTGCCCCTCTATCGCCTCCTCAGGCGCACTGAACACTTTGAGTGGACGAATGCTGCCACTACCGGACTCGAAGAAATAAAGGCCATATTGGCAACAAATCCGGTCCTGGCTGCGCCTAACCTGGGCGAACCAATGTTGTTATATATCGCGGCAACACATCAAGTTGTAAGCGCGGTGCTCGTCGTCGAACGAGAAACAGAAGGGCATAAATTCCCTCTTCAAAAACCAGTGTACTACGTATCCACTGTCTTAACCCCCTACAAGTCCCGGTACCCGCATTATCAAAAGATAGCGTCTGCAGTGTTCATGGCATCCCGGAAGCTCCGACACTACTTTCAAGAGTGTTCGATAACAGTGGCCTCCGAAGTGCCCCTCAACGACATTATAAACAACCGCGACGTGACGGGCAGGATTGCAAAATGGGCCATTGAGCTCTTACCATTCGATATAACTTACAAACCTCGGCGAGCCATAAAGTCGCAAGTCTTGGCTGACTTCATCGCTGAATGGACCGAAGCCGAACTCCCTAAAGAGTACGGCACATACTCCAATTGGATTATGCATTTCGACGGCTCCAAAATGTTGGCCGGCTTGGGGGCTGGCATCGTACTGACGTCCCCAACCAGAGACACAGTCCAATACGTACTTCAGATAATGTACACGGACTCCAACAATGCAGCCGAATACGAGGCCCTCCTACATGGTCTCCGGATGGCAATCTCCATGGGGATTCAACGCCTAGAGGTGCGCGGGGATTCAAACCTTGCAATATCCCAAGTAAATGGAGACTTTGACGCCAAGGATCCGAAAATGGCAGCCTATCGTAACGCTGTCCTAAAAATGTCAGCTCGGTTCGAAGGACTCAAATTCCACCACGTAGCCCGGGATGATAACCAAGCAGCCGACGTGTTGGCACGCATCGGCGTGAAACGCGATGCTGTCCCTCCAAACATCTTCCTGGAACAGCTTTTTAAGCCATCCGTACTATGGGAAGAGGAGTCCGGAAATAACCACCCGGAAACAACCGCGCCACCCAACACAGAACATCTGACATAATCGGCGGCTCAGCCGATGAAATAACACCTTTAGCCCACGAAATAATGGCAGTAATTGCCCCATGGACAGAACCATTCCTAGCCTACTTAATTAGGCAGGAACTTCCCGAAGACCAAAATGAGGCCCGCTGCATAGTTCGGCGATCTAAAGCCTACAAGGTCCATGAGGGAGAACTTTATAAGAAAAGCACAACCGGAGTCCTTCAAAGGTGCATCTCCGAAGAGGAAGGGCGAAATCTTCTGGCTGAAATTCACGCCGGACTAGGCGAACACCACGCTGCAGCCCGGACCCTTGTAGGTAAGGCCTTCTGTACAGGATTTTATTGGCCGACGGCCCAGGCAGATGCTCAGGACTTAGTCCAAAGATGCGTCGGTTGTCAGCTCTTTGCTAATAAGAGCCATATGCCACCCACCGCCCTCAAAACTATACCCATTACCTGGCCGTTCGCTGTCTGGGGGCTTGACATGATTGGACCCCTTAAAGGGGGAACCCACAAGCAAAAGTACCTATTGGTCATGGTGGACAAATTCACCAAGTGGATAGAGGCCAAGCCAGTTAAAACGGCAGAGTCCGGACCAGTGATAGACTTCATATCCGGGGTAGTACACCGTTATGGCGTCCCCCACAGCATCATTACTGATAACGGCACGAACTTCACGGCCGACGAGGTCAAACTCTGGTGCAAAAATATGGGCATTAAGCTCGATTACGCTTCAGTCTATCATCCTCAAACCAACGGTCAAGTTGAGCGAGCAAATGGTCTGATAATGAGCGGCATCAAGCCTAGACTAGTGCGGTCCCTTACGGAATCTAACACGCACTGGGTAGAGGAGCCTGACTCCGTACTCTGGGGGGCTGCGCACCACGCCAAACCGTACTACCGGATTCACACCATTCTTTATGGTATACGGCGCAGAGGCAGTTTTGCCCTGCGACATAATTCATGACTCACCTCGAGTGTGCATGTACGAAGAAAGAGAAGCCGAGCTGGATCGGCAGGACAGCTTGGACGCATTAGAGGAGGAGCGCGACGTAGCGAAGGCTCGTTCAGCATTCTATCAGCAACAGGCTCGAAGATATCAAAGCAGAGAAGTACGGGCTAAAACATACAACGTTGGCGAACTGGTTCTACGTCTGCCGGACAAGAAAAACGACAAACACAAGCCCAAATGGGAAGGACCCTTCATCATCGACCAAGTCCTGACATGCGGAGCATACGGTCTGCGAAACGCATCGGACAACCGACTCGAGCCGAACCCATGGAATGCAGCCCGCCTCCGAAGATTCTAAGCCTAGCGCCAGACTCAGAGTTCGTCTCCTTCCCCCATCCACATTTTATACTTCAGTTGCCTTTTATTTCTCTTTTGTCTTCTTTTATCACTTGTCTCACAAAGCCCTTGAGGGCCTATTTGCGCATTGTTCGCACAACACTTGATGTGCTACCCGCACTCATTATACCTAGGGGCTTCTTCAACAGAAGCTTACGGGCTTTATGCCCAACACATGCGTCAAACTTCCGCATGTACCTGTTATTCACCATTATATGCATCGATATGACTTAAGTTTTGGCCAAGCTGGGTTGCCTGGCTCCTGTGCTTACCCCTACGTTCCCGATTGTTCGGCTAGGAGGTAAAGGGAGCACCTATGCGATTGTTACTGCCGGGTCAGCCGGATGTGTACCTTAGACTGGGTGAAGCCGAAAGCTAGCGTTCTTAAGAGAATATTCGGTCGGTGACTTGAAAGATGATTTTTTACACATTTATTTATTTTCCCCCAGATGTTTTCCTGCTCTTTTCGCAGTTCGGACATGCACTTTAGGGCATGCCTCCCAGGGGAAGGAACCCTTAACGGAACTATTCTCCCTGGAAGATGTTTCTTACTAACCATGTAATATAACATAACTAGTTGGGCACTTGTCTGATAAAGCACTAATGACCCCTACGCCTGGTCTCCATGCATGCCCCAGTTTTTTCATAACCGAGAGGGTATTCGGACACACTCCGGACTCTAGGGTCCCGAGGTTGAAACAAAAAGGTCGGCAAAGACAAACGATCTACAATCCGGCTAGAAGGCATTTTACATGTCATTTTAAATACATCGTCAAATCGACTAACTGTACACCTCCTCAATCTCGTCTAACAGGCTGTCTAATTTACAGTCCCGTTGGGAATATTTAGCGGCCAACTCTACTTGGCCGTACACTAAGCTCACAGGGATCTCCTTCCCATCGGGCCCCACAGGTCCGACCTCGGCCATGTGGTTTGGATCCGCCTTCTTGTACCGCGTCTTCACCATGGCCCAGGCCTCCCTGGCACCTTGATGGCAGGCCGATATCTTCCATAAACGGAAGCGCTGCCGCACTCCCTGAAGCTTCTCCGCAAGCTCCCCAAGGCCCTCGGGTAGGGAGAGGGACGGCCATAAGGCCTGGACGACGCCGCTCATCGCCTGCCGAACACGTTCAAGCAGTTGCACTAGCTCGGGAAGTTGGTCACCCGTTGAAACGGGCATCTCCTCCGCAGGGCGACCTGTGAGCACACCTACAGACATATTTCTGTCAATTGACTTCCTCGTCGAACTCTTCTTTTCAAAGGAGTTCGCTCAAGCACTTACTATAGATGTCGCGACGAAGCCACTGATTCTCCTTCACGGAGCTAGACAGCTCGGCCCGAACACCCTTTAGCTCTTCTCCCAGCTGGGCGTGGGCATCTTGGAGTTTATTCCTCTCCTGCTGCACCTTCGTAAGCACCCTCTCGCCGGCCTTCAGCTGGCGCAGTAGTTGTTGCTTGTCCGGATCAAGTCCGGCAACATCTGCAATACCATTGTCAGATTTATGCATACGCCGCACACCGCTTATCTTTTTTAAATAATGTGTTACCAGAGGGGGTCTCTGTGCCTCCTTCCGCGGCAGCTAGTGTGGCCTCAAGTTGGGCCTTGCACTCTTGTAGCTCCTGGGACAATTGGGTATTCTTCTCCGTAAGATCCTGCATATCAAATGATCCTTAAATCAGTTATTTTAACCACTTTAAGTCTCGGGGGCTACTGGCATATACAACTATTATAATCCCTTACCCGTATGTCTTTTACATACTGCTCTATGGCTCTGGCTAAACCATCTTGAGCGGCACGGAGATGCGCGTCTCCCGCGTTAAAGGCATTCAACGCCTCTGGGGAGAAACACGCGTCACGCAGAACTGTCCGGTGACGCCTATAATTCATGGCACTCTCCACCTCAGACCTGGTGGCGGACAGCCTGTCGGCATCCTCCGCTGGAGGAGTATCCGGCTCGCGCCTTGCGCTCGCCTCCCCCTCCGGACCAGGTGTTGGAGCCTGGCTAGCGGAGGCTTGGTTGGCAACCTCTCCGGGCACAGTCCGGCGAGCGCTCTTCCTCCTGGAAAAGTCATGAGCATTAATACACATCCTATGAGTCTTTTTCCTGAATAACGGTCGCTAGCTATACCGTTGCGGTGACGTTTCAATCCGCACCACACTCCTCTTCCGCTTGCAGGGCCGGACTGACCCTTGTTGGTCAGCAGCCGTGGGTCTGGCTTCTTGCCTTGAAGGCGCCTCCTGCGAGACACCATTGTATACGGTGGTCAGAAATACGCAAGGATGAAGTAATAATGTCGGGACTCTAGTCATAATTACCTGTGAAGCCGGAGTCAAGCCGGGGTAGTCAGCCATGATGGCGACTAGAGCATTGTCCATGCTAAGTTGGTGGAACACCCCGTCAATTAGCTCCATATTTATGTCCGGATCCTCTTTGGATCCCGGATCAAGGGATCTTCCCGGATCCTCGGGTTGTGGAGCCGGACTATGTATACTCTCCACATTCCGCCACAGTTCCTGCGTCAAAACCATAAAGTAAGGTATTTAACTTTGAAAGCACGGGTTGGACAAGTAAACGCCCGCTTACCCAGCTCCGAGGGTTATTCATGGAGAACCCATTCAATGGGCTCGTCTGGAGGAAGTCCTCTTTCTCCCCCTTGTATAGTTCGGACAGGATCTTTACCAGATCCGCGGCCGATCCCGGCCCCTTACGGCCATGACGGGTGGCGTCGTTCTCCCCGTTGAAATCCCACATGGGTGGCCCCTATATTGGAGCGGCTGCACCCCTCGCATGATGCATACGGCCATGACTCCAATCATGGTTAATCCGACCCATCAAGTAATGGACACTCCTGTCTTCCTCCTGTTGAGGGCTCCGTGGGCGCCAACTTAGGCGCTTCTTCGGAGGAGCCTTGTTAAACTCCGGGAGGCCGATCCGAACTGGGTCCGGCAGTGGAGCGTCTTCCACATAAAACCATTCTGAGGGCTAGTCTTTGGACGCCATCTTCGGGGTTCCGGATAGATATCCGGTCCCGGCGATGCGCCATATTTCGGCTCCGCCCACTTGATATATTGACCCCTCATGAGAACGGGGTACGAGGCAGAATAACCTCTTCCACAGCGCAAAATGGGGCTCGATGCCCAGGAACAGCTCGCAAAGAGCTACGTAACCCGCGATGTGCAGAATGGAGGCGGGCGTGAGGTGATGAAGCTGGAGTCTGTAGAACTCCAGAAGCCCCCGGAGAAACGGATGAATGGGTAATCCGAGCCCCCTTATTAGATAAGGGACGAAGCACACCCGCTCCCCTTTGGAGGGACTAGGGGTGGCCTCCGCTTGCTTTCCACCTTTGTAAGTGGCCAGCCCGGCTCGGAATGGGACCATAAAGGCCGGAGGAAGGTATCCCTCCGCTTGGAGCTTCACCAGCTCGTTGTGTGGAACAGAACATCTCCTCCAATCTCCTGGTGGAGGGCTGGGAGCACGAGAGGAGGAGCCGCGTCGACGGTCCATGATGGAATGGATCTTTGATCAGAAGCGCTCCGATGAGAACTCGCGGAGGGAAGATGGTGTGATTTGGATCTGGATTCTTGCCTCTCTTATAGGCAGGTTATTTGCGCAGCTAGGGGGTAGAGTATAAAAGATACCCTGGCCTTTTGCATTCGTGCGACGCGTGGAAGAGGGCCATTATTGGACGTGGAAGCCAAGGAGCGCAACATTTGTAGGGGTGCCGGACACTATTCGGCAGGCACATGGAATTTGAAGGAGAAGCCGCCTTGCAACGCCGAAGACAATATATGCGCTGGACTCCTCGTCATTGAAGCCTGGTTCGGGGGCTACTGAGGGAGTCCTGGACTAGGGGGTGTCCGGATAGCCGGACTATCATCATCGGCCGGACTCCAAGACTATGAAGACACAAGATTGAAGACTTCGTCCCATGTCCAGATGGGACTTTCCTTGGCGTGGAAGGCAAGCTTGGCAATATGGATATGTAGATCTCCTACCATTGTAACCGACTCTGTGTAACCCTAGCCCTCTCCGGTGTCTATATAAACCGGAGGGTTTTAGTCCGTAGGACGAACAACCATTACAACAATCATACCATAGGCTAGCTTCTAGGGTTTAGCCTCCTTGATCTCGTGGTAGATCCACTCTTGTACTACCCATATCATCAATATTAATCAAGCAGGAGTAGGGTTTTACCTCCATCGAGAGGGCCCAAACCTGGGTAAAAACATCGTGTCCCTTGTCTCCTGTTACCATCCGCCTAGACGCACAGTTCGGGACCCCCTACCCGAGATCCGCCGTTTTTGACACCGACACTCCTCCATACAGCCCTGGCTCAGCAGGAGACCTATTCTTACAGCCAGGACAGGATTCACTCAACTCCCCCGCCCTGCGTAGCACCACCTCGCCAGAACCGGAGCCCGAGTTACAGCAGACGCATGGAGTCGGAAGCTTTGTCAAGCAATGCCCAACGACGTAACCAGCCCGGGGGCTATAACCCGGCGCAGGACCAAGTACGTCAGGAGAATGATCACCCGGAGTATCCAATGACATCTATTGAGGCGGGAGTAGCCACTTGAACCGGCGGTTTCCCTTGCCTGGAGCTGGCTCTGCGCGATGTACGTCTGCCCAAGGACTTCAAAGGACCTCTAAAGGTACCAAATTACACGGCCGATTTACAGCCTGGGGCGTGGATTGAGAGTTATGAGATGGCCATGGAGTTGCTGGAAGCCAGTGATGCGGCAATGGCTAAATATTTCACCATGATGTTAGATGGAACGACCCGGTCATGGCTGAAAGGCTTGCCACCCAGTTCCATTAGCTCATGGGGCGAGTTAAAATCCCGGTGCATCCAGAACTTCAAGGACACCTGTAAACAATCTATGTCGATTGTGGACTTGACGGATTGCAAGCAAGAGGAAGGTGAATCCACCACCTATTGGGTACGCCGGGTCAAGGAGATAATTCATTCTTCCGATAAGATGGACGGCGGGTCTGCAGTTCTTATGCAGGAGAAAAATTGCCGTTTTGAGCCGCTGAGGATGAAATTGGGGCACCTTAAGCGTGACCTCAGAGATATGGGTACGCTGATGGCGGCTTTAGTCAAATACGCTGATTCTGATAGTACCAAGGATCCCGCGTCTGACGATGAGAAGACAGGGAAGGGAAAATGGAACGGCAATGGAAAGGATCAGCAGCATAACCCGGGGAATCAAGGCGGTAATAAGCGTAAGGCGGACGGTAACCCGGAGTTTGTGGCCAATGCCAACGTACGAGGTAACAAACCGAGACGTAAAGGTAAGCCGCCACGATCCGGCGGGTCAGGCCCGTCGCTGGAGCAATTACTCAATGAGCCCTGCCCGAGACACGGCACCCGGGAGCGGCCGGCCACACATCTATGGAAAGATTGTGCGATCATGAAGGCGTTTAAAAATTCCAACACCTTCGACGGCAGTCAAGGGTCTGATGGCGGCTCAGGTGCCGGCGGCTTTCATGGCCCGGGTGGCGGTTCAAATTCCGGTTTTCAGGGGCATCCAGGTGGTAACAGTCAGCAGCAGTCTGGTCAAAGTGGATAGCAGCAGCAACAGTCGGGTTATCAAAGCCATCCGAAGCAGTTGAGTGGCGGACAATATCACGTGTTTACCACTAGCTTGTGCAAACGTGACCAGAAGGTTCATAAGAGGGCTGTGAATTCCGTTGAGCCGACAATTCCTCGTTATTTAAGGTGGTCAGAGCAGCCCATCATATGGAGCAGGGAGGATCATCCTCCGCGGGTCGATAACCCGGGTCAACTGGCTTTGGTAGTGGCGCCTCAGGTTGGCGGGTATAAGTTCACCAAGGTGCTCATGAATGGGGGTAGTAGCATCAACATCCTTTACTACGAGACCTTTCAGCGCATGGGGTTGACTGATAAAAACCTGAGAACATCCAACACTGTTTTCCAAGGAGTTGCCCCTGGTAAGTCGGCTTACCCAGTTGGCAGGATTGAGCTGGAGGTGGCTTTTGGATACGAACATGACTCCCGAGCTGAGAAGTTGATGTTTGAAGTGGTCAAGATCAGGAGCCCATACCACGCTCTGTTTGGACGGCCGGCTAATGCTAAGTTTATGGCTCGGTCGTATTACGTTTATTTACAGCTCAAGATGCCGGGTTACAAGGGCACCATAACTGTACATGGCAGTCGTAAGGTGGCATTGGAGTGTGAAGAAGGTGACGCGGCTTATGCTGAGTCGGCCTGTGCAGCAGAGGAGCTCAAATTTTATCAAGATAATGTTGACCCGGCGGATATGACATCCCTGAAGAAGCCGACTATAGAGCATGACCCGGCGTTGAAATTTAAGTCGGCGGCTGAGACAAAGCTTGTTGACTTTACCCCGGGTGATTCTTCTAAACAGTTCAGCATCAGCAGCAACTAGGATCCCAAATAGGAAAGTGCGCTCATCGAGTTCATCCGTGAGAACTGGTACATCTTTGCATGGAAACCTTCTGACATGCCGGGTGTACCGAGGGAACTCGGTGAGCACACTCTCAATATTGATCCAAAGTATAAGCCGGCCAGGCAGTTTCTTCGCCGGTTTAATGAAGAACGACGGAAAGCTATTGGGGAAGAAGTCGCATGGCTCTTAGCGGCCGGGTTTATCATTGAAGTTTTTCACCCGGAGTGGTTGGCTATCCCGGTGCTTGTCCTCAAGAAGAACGGCACCTGGCGGATGTGTGTGGACTACACGGACTTAAACAAGGCTTGTCCGGCTAACCCTTTTGCTCTCCCCCGTATTGATCAAATCATTGATGCTACGGCGGGTTGTGAGCGTTTGAGTTTTTTGGATGCTTACTCCGGTTATCATCAGATTAAGATGGCAGTTAAGGACCAAGAGAAGACGGCTTTCATCACTCCGTTTGGAGCCTTCTGCTAGGTATCTATGCCATTTGGGCTCAAGAGTGCCCAGGCGACTTATCAGCGGTGTGTGCAGAACTGCTTGCATGACCAAATTGGGCGTAATGTCCATGCCTATGTGGATGACATTGTGGTGAAGTCCAGAGAAAAGGAAACTTTGATATCCGACTTAAAGGAGACCTTTGATAATCTCTGGGTCTACAAGATGATGCTTAACCCGGCCAAATGTGTGTTTGGGGTTCCTGCAGGCAAGCTTTTGGGCTTTCTGGTGTCCAACAGAGGCATCGAAGCTAACCCGTAGAAGATTAAGGCGATTACCTCTCTGGCTAAACCGGCGTGCATCAATGATATTCAGCGACTGACGGGTCGCGTCGCCGCCTTAAGTCGGTTCATAAGTCGGCTCGGTGAGAAAGCCCTCCCATTATATCAGATGATGAAGAAAACTGACACTTTTGTTTGGAGTGAGGCTGCTGATGCTGCTTTTGAGGACTTAAAGAGACAATTATCTGAGCCGCCGGTTCTTGCGGCTCCAATTGACAAAGAGCCTTTGTTGTTGTATGTGGCTGCCAATTCGCGAGCCGTCAGCGTTGCCATCGTGGTGGAGCGTAAGGAAGCCGGCAAGGAGCATCCGGTTCAACGGCCGGTTTACTACATCAGTGAGGTGCTCATTGAATCCAAGCAAAGGTACCCACACTGGCAAAAGCTTGTTTATGGGGTGTTCATGGAAAACCGGAAGTTAAAGCAGTATTTTCAAAGCCATCCTATAACTGTGGTAAGTTCTGCCCCTTTGGGAGACATCATTCAAAACAGGGAGGCCACAGGACGAGTCGCCAAGTGGGCTATCGAGATTGGGTCTCATGGCTTGAAATACATGCCTCGGACAGCTATTAAGTCTCAGGCCTTGGTGGACTTCATCAATGATTGGACAGAGCTGCAGGCACCTGAGGAGAAGTCGGATAACACATACTAGACTATTCACTTTGACGGGTCCAGGCAGCTAGAAGGCTCGGGGGCTGGAGTGGTATTAACTTCCCCTCGAGGTGACAAATTTTGTTATGTACTCCGGCTTATGTTTCCATGTACTAACAATGCAGCTGAATATGAGGCACTCCTCCATGGTCTCCGGATGGCTAAGGAGATGAACTTAAGCCGGGTACGATGCTTCGGTGACTCAGATTTGGTGGCTCAGCAAGTGTCAGGCAAGTGGGATTCCAAAGACCCCCTCATGGCGGCTTATCGTCGTGAGGTAGATGCTGTGGCTGGTCACTTCACAGGTTATCAAGTGGAGCACATTGATCGAAGGAAGAATGAGGCGGCTGATGCTTTAAGCCGGTTGGGATCCCAACGTAAGCCGGTGCTGCCCAACACCTTTCTTGATGTTTTACATAACCCTTCTGTCAAGGTGCCTACCGGAGGAAGACTTAGGAGTGCCAGACCCGGAGGCACAGCTGGTGGCGGCTCTTCATGTTATCCCGGATTGGACGGTGCCTTACTTGGCTTATATGACCCGGGGTGAATTGCTGGAGCATGAGACATTGGAGAGACAAATTGTCAGGCGCTCGAAATCCATGACGATTGTTAAATGGCGAGTTACATCATCTCAGTGTCACGGGGGCGTTTCAACGCTGTGTATCACCTGCAGAAGGCCAAGAAATACTCCGAGAGATCCATGAAGGAGATTGTGGCCATCATGCCGGGTCAAAATCCCTCGTGGCCAAGGCTTTTCGTCATGGTTTCTATTGGTTGATGGCTCATGCTGATGCGGAAGATCTGGTCAGTGAATGTGACGGGTGTCAAAAGTTCTCACGACGAGCTCATGTGCCGGCTCAAGAGTTAAGGATGATCCCAATCACCTGGCCGTTTGCAACCTAGGGGCTTGACATGGTCGGACCTTTCAAAAGGTCTAAGGACAAAAAGACGCATCTGCTGGTGGAAGTGGACAAGTTTACCAAGTGGGTTGAGGCAGAGCTGGTCAGTAAGTGTGATGCAGCCACGGCGGTTCAGTTCATGAAAAAGGTGATCTTTCGTTTTGGTTTTCCACATAGCATCATAACTGATAATGGCACTAATCTCTCTAAGGGTTCCATGGAAGAGTTCTATCAAAGAGAACATATCTGACTTGATGTTTCGGCCGTTGCTCATCCTCAATCCAATGGTCAAGCAAAGAGAGCTAATCAAGAGATCCTGAAAGGCATCAAGCCCCGGCTCTTGGTCCCTTTACAACGGACTCCGGGTTGTTGGGTGGAAGAGTTACCTTCTGTGTTATGGAGCATCAACACTACGCCTAATAGATCTACGGGATACACACCTTTCTTCATGGTTTATGGAGCAGAGGTCGTCCTGCCAAGTGACATCCGGCATGACTCACCTCGAGTGGCGGCTTATGTTGAGGCGGATAAAGAAAAGGCTCGTCAGGATGCACTTGACTTATTGGATGAGGAGCGAGACTTGGCAATAGCCCGCTCGGCGATTTACCAGCAAGACCTGCACCGCTATCACAGCCGCCGGGTCAGGAGCAGAACCTTTCAGGAAGGTGACTTGGTGCTCCGGCTCATCCAGGATCAATCTGATATGCACAAGCTATCCCCGCCTTGGGAAGGACCCTTTGTGGTCAGCAAGAATCTGCACAACGAGTCATATTATCTCATCGATATTCGAGAGCACAAGGACTCATTTAAATCGGAGGAAGAGACCCGCCGGCCGTGGAACATAGCTCATCTCCGGCCTTACTATACTTAAGTTTCTTTTTTAAGATACTTTTTATAATGTACATATTATATAAAACAATAAAGCAGGACCTCTATCCTTTTTCCCATAAAGAAATGTTTCATGTTTTCTTTATCAGGTGATGGACACTGCAAACAGGGGACGGATCATATCTGAATCCGTCTTTCCCTTTGGTCCGGCCTATGATCATATCTGAATCTAGCCTTGGTCACTTGGGGGCTTCCTGTTCAAACATGGGTCGTATTCGAACCAAAGAGAACATAGCTGTCGATACCCGCTTGATCGGCATATCGCCAAAGCCACTTGGGGGCTTCCTGATCAAATTTGAATCATAGCTTAACCCCTTTGGGTCTGACGTGGATCGTATTCGAATCGGCGCCATTAAACAACTCTAATGTTCACTTGGGGGCTTCCTGTTCAAACATGGGTCGTATTCGAACCAAAGAGAACATAGCTGTCGATACCCGGTTGATCGGCATATCGCCAAAGCCACTTGGGGGCTTCCTGATCAAATTTGAATCATAGCTTAACCCCTTTGGGTCTGACGTGGATCGTATTCGAATCAGCGTCATTAAACAACTCTAATGTTCACTTGGGGGCTTCCTGTTCAAACATAGGTCGTATTCGAACCAAAGAGAACACAGCTGTTGATACCCACTTGATCGGCATCGCCAAAGCCACTGGGGGCTATATGATCGTATCCGAATCTTAGCTTAACCCCTTTGGAACGGTTTTCTGATCGTATTTGAATCAGGAGCCTGTGAACATTTGCATGTATGACTATTTTCACTATCATTGAAACCTTCTTGAGGAGAGGGTTTTTGATCTTTCCGGTTTTATATTAGTTACTTCAGGTTCTAACAAGTGCCAGGTAAAAACTTATATGAGCCGGAGAAGTTATCAAAAAGGGTCACAGCTATGCTGTTATGATTATGTTTTAACTAATCATGAACCAGCTTATACACATGATTTTTTGATCATGTCCGGGTTATCAATATTCTATAACCCGCTGGTGTAGTAAACTGTCCAGGAAGCCTTGCATGTTTTACGTGCAGATTAAAACGGAGCAAGGCGAAATATCAAAGAACCACTTGATTAATATAAGCAAGATGGACATAGTACTGGCGGCTTAACAAAAGCAATAAGTACCATAAGGCATGACAGGCATTAAGGAGTTTTTCTATCCTATTACAAGACTCCCCGAGTCTGAATAAGTGAAGCATTGTTCTTTGACAAGTTATAACCCGGCTGGTGGCTCATTCCTCCGGCTGGCTTGATGACTCCGGGTTATCCTTCCCCGCCTCTCCTTCGGTTGTTGTGTCCTGGAAGGTGGACGAGGCCTAGTCAATGCCGCTCAAAGCCTCAAATTCAGCTTCATCATCTATTAAACTGGCCGGGTCCACTTCAGGGGCAAAGGTATGCTTACGCGTTGGAGGGAGCAGGCTGACTTGGTCATATGGGACATTTGGGATTCTCCGATTCTCGCTATCATAACCCGGCGAATACTTGGTGAGATCGGTATCCTCCCCAATGAGAGTCGCCAGAGGGCGTACGACTTTGACACAGGCAGTGAAGTCCTGTTCGCCAAAAGCAATGCCGTCCTCCTTAAGACTTGGATATCCAAGAGAGAGGTCAGCCAGGTCAAGCTCTGGCACCCATGCTTTTGCCCGACTCAACGCAGCCACGGCTCCGGCTCTCGCAGATGCCCGCTTTAAGTCTTGAATGCGTTGAGGTAGCACCGACAGATGTCTTAACACGTCTTGCAGGAGCCGGGGAGAGGTATTTGATAAGGCCACAGTGGTTAACGCACGCTGTGACCCGGAGTACAGCTGCTCTACCAAGGTATACACCGCCTTAAGCTTGACCAGCATATTTTCCTTAAGGTTGGTACTCCTGGGGCCTGCATATTCACAGGTATAACAAGTAAGCCGGATGTAATTATTATGATAACTCTTGAAAGGTTACAATATTTACGGGCGGCTTACCAAAGATAGCTGAGACCATTTGGGATATGTGCCGCTTTAAGTTGGACAGCTCATTTGTTGCCTCGGTAAGAGATGCCTCCGCTGTTTTAGCCCAGGTCACCAGTGAAGCCCTCTCATCAACCCAAGCTTTCTTTTCCAATTCAAAAATTTTCTTCAGCTTCTCTTGTTCAGAGACACTGAATTCAAACTTGGAATTGGCTTTCTGAGCTTCGAGCTCTTGGGTTTTCAACTGGCTCTTCAGATCAGCAATCTCCGCCTCAAATTGACTTACGGTGGCCTGCATTGACATCAGGTTATGGTAAGAATCTTGGTAAGATAATATTTAAGTCCCAAGTATTTTACAAGTAAAGATACTTGGAACTTGGGGGCTAATGTATGTTTAAAGAATCTTTAGTCTGTTTTACCAAGTCACACATATTAAGTCTCAAGCACTTTACAAGTAAAGGTACTTAACACTTGGGGGCTAATGTAACCCAAATTTAAAGTTTCATGTTATCTCCGTGTTAAACATATTCAATTTAAACCGGACAAAACTAACAGCTAGCAGATTATTAAGTCTACAGCATATTCATTCATAAGCAATAGACTTGGGGGCTGGTACAATAAGTAAGATTCAGAGTGAAGGCTTAAATTTTACCTCAGATTTATGCTGTATTTGCTTCACCATATCAATTTCTAGCTCACGGCTACTGTGTACTTGGTTCAGGTAGCCTGAGACTATATCACCAATACTTAGGTGAGAATAGTCAGTGAGGTCTTGTTTGGACTTCTGGCGCTGGGCAAACTCCTCCTTGGCGGTGCATTGGGCAAGGGCAGTAGGCCGGCCCGGTTCAACGTATTGGCTCTTCACAATTTCAACCTCCGGGTCAGCCGTCTTGGCCGGGCTAGGGACTTCCGGGTCATCCAAGTTATGAATCATGTCTTCTGCAGGCGGGTCAAAAGTTGGCTCTGGAATGTCAGAAGCTGGTTCAAGCAGCGGCTGATGAGTGGAGCTGTCTGGAACGGATGAGTCAAGCACCGGTTCAGTAACCGCCGGGTCCTGGGACGGCTTATTCTTCTTTGCCCTCTTGCTGGGTTTTACTTGCAAGCTGTCAGTCAAGGTGAAAGGATAAGTATCAAAGTATAAGTATGGATAAACTCAAGGTAAGAAAGGTTATATTACCCGGGAGCCGTTTTGAAAGCCGGCATGTTCGATTGCATCGACTCATCGGAAGAAGGGGAGGTATCCTGATAGTTGGAGTCAGATGAATTGAGAGGTTGGCGAATCAAACCCATCAAGGGTAAAATAAAATGTAAGTCGGAGATAACCTCGGTCCGACACTTCCTGGTTACGTCGGGTAAGCCGGAGGAAAGCTCTGCGTCCTGGTTGGCCCGAGTCTGCCGCCGATTTTCAAGCTGCTGTTGCTTCAAAAGAAATTGAGGATCTTGGTAAGCGAGAGGGTGTGAAAACCTTACTTTCCGGGTCACCCTTCGGATTCTTTGTGTTGGCAAAGGCTCTGAGTCGGAGGAAATTATAGTTACCTCTTTGCCAGCTGCTTGACTGTTCCCAGTATCCTCCTGAAAGGATCAAATGTTAGTAAAGTAACAGCAAAGGAGTTAAAGAAAATCAAAAGATTACCCCTTCCTCATCTGAAGAAGAGTCATCCAAATTAAGCATATCAGAGGCACCGGGTTTGTTCTTTTTAGAAGTACCCGTCCTGGCGGCTTTCCTTTCGGTCTTCTTGGCCGCCCGGGCCAGTTTTGCAGCCTCATGGTCATACTTGACCTTCCAGAAGTTGTCATTGGCCTATGGGAAAAGACAAAGAATCATAAGTACCAGAAGGTAACATATTAAAGAGTATTTGTGAAGACTAGTAACTTACTGCAGGAGCCGGATTCTTCTTGCAGAAGGGAAGCAAATTGAAAGTATTAATGGTTACAGTGCCCTCCTTCAGCAGCGATTGGACTGTAGCATCTACCACATCATCTGGTAAGTCCTCAGGGCTGTGACACATTGAGTCATCCTTTTCGCTTGTGTAAGTACACATTAAGCCGGAGCGGCGGCTTAATGGTAGTACCCGCCAGGTGACCCAGACCCGGACCAAATCAATGCCAATTAACCCGTTGCCTAAAAGGGCTATGATCTTTCTGATAGTGGGGTTAAGAGGCAGGCGCTCAACAGCAGTTAACTTGTCAGCCAGATGATGACTGGACTCAAGACGCAGGGCACGAAAGCCGGGCAGAGGCTTCTCGTTGGCTGGAGAGGTGTCTTGACAGTAGAACCATGTCTGGTTCCAATCTTTAGGGTGACTCGGCAGCTCAGCGTAAGGGAAAACGCAGTCTCTCCACCGCTGGATTGAGATGCCACCAAGCTCAAGACTAGGCCCGTTGGTGCGTTTGTTCTGCCGGTTTAAGCAAAAAAGCTCTCTGAACAGCAGCAGACTTGGTTCTTCTCCTAAGTATACCTCGCAGAAGACTTGGAAATTACACAGATTGGACACGGAATTGGGTCCAATGTCTTGAGGCCTCAGGTCAAAGAAATCCAGAACTTCCCTAAAGAATTTTGAGTCGGGAGGGGCAAATCCCCGGGTCATATGGTCTGTGAATACTACTACCTCCCCGTCTTTGGGTTGAGGTATCTCCTCCGACGGGTGAGGGGCACGATAGGACATGACCTCCTTTTTTGGCAGATGGCCAGACGTTACAAGCTCGGCAAGTTTGCTTTTGGTTACTGTGGATGGAACCCAGTTGCAAGTCACAGGGGGCTTGGCCGCCTTAGGAGCCATAACGACAGTGGCCTACGACAAAGTAAAAAAAGTTCCGGTTTAAATTTAACCTGGGAGAAATATTCAAATTTATTTAAAATAGCGGTTTAAGCAAGGGGCCTAATGATATAAGGGTGATTGTGCAGTGAAGTTTAAACCGCTATCAGGATCAACAGTCATTCAAGGACTTTTTAAACCGGACACCTAGACAGTGGTGATAAAGTAAGTTTTTCCAGAAGAAGCTTTACGGGTGATAGAAACAAGTTTCAAGGACAACAGCCTTTATTATGGATCAAGCTATTGTTCTAAAGTAGAAAATTTCTAGACCTAAAAACAGGGCAGAGAAGTTCATGCATTCAAGGGAGGTTTCCAAACAAGAGGAATGAGATCTATTTCTATACAAGATCAACACAAACAACTACCGCAACATTTCTGCACGGTTTTTACAATCTAAACAGGCTGTGGAAGTGCAAACTAGCAAGGATCCGCATCGGGTGGTGATGAACTCGATGAACTCAGCGGAACTTCAAGATAGATCTAAGGAAGGGGAAAAATGGGACTTAGGGATGAGGATGAACTGCGGAAGCTCGCCGTCGATCTCTGGTTACAGTCAGGTCGATGCAGTGGCCTGAGTCGATGAAGACGAAGGGAGTCGATGGTAACGGCGGCGGAGCTAGAGAAGCAGAGAGGAGAGGAAGAAGACGACTAGAAGGGTAAAAAGGAAAAGACCCAGGTCGTGGCTATTTATAGGAAGAAGATGACTGAGACGGTGCAGGAAACGAGGAGATAACAATTATTATCGAGCGGCCCTGACGCCTCAATTTTCGGAACAGTCAGTAAAGAAGAGATCCGTTGAAGGATTTGGTGGAATAAAAAATGAGTTAAGATGACGTCACGCCGAGTTAAGACGGATCCAGAATATGACGTCATGGCGGGTTAACAAAAACCCTCTGTATAGTCAGAAGACTAAAGATTTAATTCTTTAAAAATATTTTTTAGATTGACATGAACAGATTCAAATCAATCTGGGGCCTAATGTTGGGGATATGACTATTAGTGTAAGCCGCCCAGGAGGGGCCGGGTTACGCAAAGAGTACTCATCAGAGGAAGCCCAAGACCAAGCATGAAGATGGTGGTTCAATTGAGAGCTTAAGGCCCACGGGCGGCTTAAGCCCATTGTAGTAAACCGCCATGATGGCATGACTTGTAACGTAAGGTAGATTTAACTGGTCACCGAGCCGGACTCTGTTTATAAGCCGGCCGGGACTCTGTAAGCCGGTGGGCGTCAACCCGTGTATATAAGGGGACGACCTGCTGGCGACTTAGGGAAAGAAACAACTCATCAAGAGCCGGGCATAGCGTATCTTGCTCCCTAGTCAGCGAAACATCAATACCAACCCAACTAGACGTAGGCCTTACCTTCACCGTAAGGGGCCGAACTAGTATAAACTCTCTCGTGTCCCTTGTCCCGATTTAACCCCTTCAAGCTTCCTAGTTGCGATGGCTCCACAACTAAGTCCTTTCACGAGGACATCTGACGTGACTATTCCACGACAAATGCTATAAGAGGGGCTGAGCAAAGCGGTATCATAGCCAAACAACGGTTTGCTAGGAAAGGTGAAAAAGGTTAGAGGCTGGCATGGCAATTTGGGAGGCTTGAAGAGCAAAAGATAGGTAGCGCAGCATAGCGATAGAACGAAGCAACTAGCATAGCAATGATAGTAGTGAGATCTAGGGTAGCAGTCATCTTTCCTGAAACCCGCTAGGAAGAAGAACGAGTCCATGAAGAAGATGAAGCCACGAAGACGAACCAAGAGTAGACGAACGAATCCTCACGATCGCAACGAAATGGGAACTATCGAGAAGAAGCACACAACATGGTAAACACACCACATGTATACATGACATGATGCTCAACCAAGTATGATGCAAGACAAGGCTACATGAAGCTACTCATGGCAAGAGATGATGCAAACAAGAACAACACATCAAAGCAAGTTTAAATGAGGCCGGAAACAACATATAACAATTCCGGTAAGTCCTCATATGCAAATTTCGAAATTGGTCCACATCTGAACAAACATTAAGTTGAAGTTGATAAACAACAAGTTAAATAGCACCAAGAGGATCTACACGAAATTCTAGTCAAGTTACATATAAAGTTCATTTAGTTCGGAGCTACGGCCTAGAAGATATGAGCAAAACAAGTTAAACATGGCATTGATGTAAAATGCATACAAACATCAAGCAAACACCTCAAAACAAGGCTGAAACAAGGTAATATGAAACTACATGCAAATCAAGCAAGTTTCATATAGAGCACACTCAAAACGGAGCAAAGGTGCAACACATACATTCTATACAAGTTATAGCAACAAACTATCCATAACAGCAACTAGGCATCTTGCAAGCACCAAAACAACATGCTACAGTACTACAATAGGAAAACAAAAGGCATGAATATGATGTACAGGTAATGCATGACAAAACATGAACACTGAGCTATCTCCAGAAAACACTAGAACATGCCCAAAAGGACATGGCAAGATTGCAAATAATAACAGTTTACGGACTTAGCAGAAATAACATCAGGTTGCAATGTTTAGAGCTATCAAACAACATGTTACATGAACTTATCATGGCAAACAAAGGTATGGCATGAATATACTAATTTCATAAAACAAAAGTCCCTTACTGACTATGAGCCAAAAGGGCACAGAAAATATGATGGCACCCATGTAAACATAGCAAGTGATATGACAGATTCATACAGGGCAGGAACAACAATAAGTAGGCATGTTGGTGAGCTTGTACCACTCACCACAGAGCAATACATGGCATGGCAAGGAAACCAACTGTAAGAAGACATGTTTGTGAAGCTAAGCATGGCAAGAGCAAGTTCATAGCAAGCTTGGATCACTAACAACAATCATGGCAACATTGAACTTAATGTTAAGAGGCTGACAGCAACATTATTTAGCAAGTTTGGAGCAAGATAACAACAAGTTACAGCAGGCTATAAGTGCACCTAGGGGCATGAATGGATAGAGCATAACATGTATAACAAATCATCCTTAGTGAACATCTCAAGATTATGCATAGAATGACTTGTAGCAGCAGGTTTACATAGCATCATGATATAACAGATTCAGCCTAGCTAAAGAGTAACAGCAAGTATCCTACTTCACGAGCTCAAAGCACTCACTACAAGACTCACAAAAATACATGGGCACCACATTAAGGATGGCATGATGTAGCAAAAAACACATGTAGAGCTCATGCTCATAGGATGCACACACAAAATGCAACGGAAAAGACAAATCATCAAGTTATAACAGTTATAGCAGGTTAACATCATATAGCACTCTTGCAACGATGATTTGGGCATCAAGATGAGCTCAAACAAACATCGCACAATGGAATGAAATGAAGAGCATCTCATGATGAACATTTTGGTATATTGCACGCACAAAACGGAGCTATATGCAACAATTTATGATGCGATGAACATGGCACCAGAATGCAATATTTTGGGACGTGGCAGTTTTTCTGAAGAAAAAAAACGAAAGGGTGCTATATAACTATTCGACGCACGGGGCGGGGTTTAGGCACTTCTCACCATGGGCTTCGGCCCAGGCTGGTGGAGGACGAGGTGGGCCGGGCTGATGGCGCCGGCTGGGCCTTGGAGGAGAGGCCGGCCCACGCGGGGTTGACGCGGGCAGGGACGCGCGCGAGGCCACGCGCTCGCTGGCCTTCGTCTTCCCGAACGAGGACGGGACGGCGATGGCGGCTTCCTCTCCGGCGAGCGGGCAGGCATGAAGGGGCACCGGGAACCGGCGGATCCGGGCGGCGCGGTGCCGGATCCGGCCGCTGGAGGAGGTCGGAGGGACCCTGGCACCGGCGACTCATAGCGGCGGCGAGCTCCATGAGGCCATGGCAGCGCTGCAGCAGAGGGAGAGGGAGGTTAGAGGAGGAAGGGAAGGAGAGGATGGGAGAACGGGGCGGGACGGTGCTGGCCTGCTGGCTCCGGCGGGGCTGCCGGGGTCGCCGGCGGGAGGCGCGAGGCGGCGGTCCCGATCCAGCTGGGGATCGAGCGGGAGGAGGGAGCCCGGGGCACGCGGGGTGCTCGAGCGGCGGACGGGCTCGGGCGGGCTTCGGCGGTCCCCAGATGGGCCCAACAGGGCCGCAACGGCGGGGAGGAGACTGAGGGCGACGTGGCGACGCCCGGTTGGCCGGGGCGCCGGCGCTGGCGGTGGCTTGCAAAGGGAGGCGCGCCAAGTGGCGGAGAGGGGCTTGTCCGGTGCGGAAATCGAGGAAGATGCGGTGGCTGGAGGTGGGAGGCAGCTAGGGTTAGACTAGGGGCGCTCAAAATGGCAAGAGGAGGGGTTTTAAATAGAAAAGGGGGCTAGGGTTAGGGGATTTGCTCCGTTTTCGGACCGTTCGATCACCATCGGATGGCTCCGGAGCGGAGAGGGTCTAGGTGAGTGGCTAGTGGGCTGTGAAGAGGAGTTGGGCTTCCAGAGAGAAGAGAGAGAGAGAGGTCCGGCGACAGTTTCAGAGACCGAAACGTCCGGCGAAAATACCGGCAACGGTGCCACTATATGTTTAACGGTTGGGCAGTCAAACGAGCTCCGAATGTGACGAAACTTGACAGGTGCTCTGTCTACACTATAATAAAACCGTACGCCAAGTTGCATCCCATTCTGAGAACATTTATCAGCCACTCATAAAACTAGGTCTGAGAGGGGCGACGGGTGCGTGCGAGTGTGGTCTGGACTCCGAACGGACAACGGAGAGAACCGGGGGAACCCGAATGGATGCAAGTTTTGAAAAACATGCAGATGTAATGCAGATGATGACATGGCAAAATGCAACACGCAAGCAATGATATGGCAATGAAGGCGAATATCTGAAGACACCTGGCACAACGGATCCGGGGCGTTACAACACTCCTCCACTAACAAGAGATCTCGTCCCGAGATCTTAGGACCGAGACGGGAAGGAGAAGGGGTGAGGTGAAAAAAGAACAAAAGAGAGAGGATGAACAAAGTAGAGAACACTCAGGTAGAAAAGAGGAATGGCAATTACGACGGGAATCAAATGCTCAACGAACAAGATAGACTCTGAAACCACTCCGGTTAGAACGAGATAAGAAACGAATAAGACTAAAAGGATTTAGGCAACACTCCAGCTGAAACAGGGAGGAATAGAACACGAGCTTTAGTGGATGGAATGATACTTGATGAAGACATGACACAAAACCTCCGGAAAGAATTGAATGAAAAGAACGGAGAAGAAAATGACAACTTGTGCCACGAATGAAATTGAAAGCATCTTTAGAAGGAAGGTTTAAACGGAGTTGTTGAGAAAATCAACAACGAAAAGAATAAGCTTGTTGTGGTCTTATGGATAACATCCAGAAATTATGAGGTGAAAACCCGACCACGAGTGGAAAAGATTAAATAACTGGGAAGAAAGAAGAAATGCAAAACTCCATTTCAAAAGAATACGGAGAATTAATTGCACTTTGATATGAGAAGAAGAGATACTTGAACTCCACCAACAAAATCTTGACGAACTCTTGAAGAATGAATTAAATCATGAAGAACCACCATGATGAACTCCGGTAAATAAAAGGACAATGAGATAGAATTGAGGGATGAAAAGAATAAGACTAAAGACTGCGGTGACTTAGATGGAGGTTCCGACGAAATGGCCGAGGAAATTTTGAACTCTGGAAAAGAAAAGATGAAAACACTTGGAACTAGAATTTATTTCTCACGAACAAACTCCGAAGGAAGGGATTAATATCTTGGATGAAATAAGAATAAGATTTATTGTATGCTTATCCTTCATCAAATTAAATTGATGGCAACCGGATTTGGCATGCAACTTATTCCTCTTGAAAAGGATTGAGAAATGACATATCTCAAACTTGAGAAGGTCTTCATGAACCACCGGTAGGATTGGAAAAACGAATGAATTAATAAGATAATCAAAGAAAAAGAATCTTGAATGATCCACCGTAAGAATTCGAAAATGACTGATGAAAGAGACTGAATCACTGGAAAGAATTAGAAGAACCAATAAGCTAGAGGGGATTTAGATGCAAAAGAACAAAGAGATCATGAGCTGATTAATGATCGCTTGAACGAAGCAACGGGATAATTGGATCACGGTAGCTGAAATGTAGGGCGGAGAATTCTTCTGGAACGATGGCCTCCGGTGAAAGAAATGGAAAAACAACTTCTGACATACTCCGGATGGGTAAGAAAAGAATATCTGACAAACCGAATAATTTGAGAGGATAACATGAAGCTAGAACCACGAATATTTGGGAGAATGGGCAAGATTTAGAGGAAAAACTCTTCTTCGATCTTCAAACAACGACGGGAAACACCACCAAAATTACTGAGATACTCCGGGAGAATGAGAAGCGAAGAGGTTGAGCCAACAATGAAAATGATTTGAAATCCATCTTGGAAAAGATTTGACTGATGAAATTCATACTTACGTCAAACTTGAAAAGAATTGAGAATAACTCCGGGGTAATTAGAAGAGTCAGGTAAGATCCTGGGAAAAGACCTGTGGGTTAGAGCCCATTAAAAGAAAACACCGTTGGAAAGGGTTGTTGAAGAGGTAGATGATGCACCGGAATGATTGAAATATTTGAATGAGGTGACAACCTCGAATTAATTCAAACACAGACGAATCTTCTAAGATGTCTTGAACACTCCGGAAAGGATAAACTGGCGAAAGGCGAACGAGCAGGGAAAACACTTAAACCAAGGGAAAGAATATAATCGCTACCAAAAATTAGAATTGAATCCACCGGAGAAGAAAAAGAGATGATGAATGTCAAATGAGACGAGAATTCACCGGTTGAAATGATTGATGGAAGACTGAAGAGGCTCCGTACAAATGAAATTGATGCTCAAAATAGACTCAGGCTCCGGGAAAAAGAGGGTGGGAGGGCGGGAAAACAAAGGCAACTTGGAAGGTAGAACCGACGAATATCTTGAAGAGAAAGAACACCGGTTGAAAGAAAGCAAAAGCTTCGCACGAGTAGGATGGATACTCGATTACAGGCTCCGGCTCCAAGAAGAAAAAGGGGTGGGCGGGTGGGAAAGAAAACAACTGAGGATTGAACTTGGCAAAGATGAAGAGGCTCGAGTCAACTTGACGAGAAATGCACCGGATAAAAAGAGCTGAGAACCAATGACCGAAAAACCAATTGCGTGAACCTAAAGAAAATTTGATGGGGAAGAGAAGTAAATTAAAACACCTACGTCAAGATTCCTTACCAGAGCGACGAAGGGGCTGAGGAGTAAAAATAATTCCTACTCTCCAATATAACTAAACTCCGAAAACAGTTTTCTTCTAGACTCAACAACGGCCAAACTACACAATCAAACAAGGGGGCTCCTAGGGTCGGTCGAGGCTCTGATACCAACTTGTCACGCCCAAGATGCGACCCTATCCTAAAGGAACTCGAAGGTCCCACCAAGGATAGAGGCGCATCTTGAAGACGCTTTTGCGAGGTGGATATCATTACATCAACATTACATAATAGATGGGGATACATACAAAAGGCATACAATGCCACACGAATACAACATCATCTTACATAAGAGCACCATCCGACTACGGATGAAACACAAACAGAAACTCAAATGACATCCACCCTACTAGCCCAGGCTGCCGACCTGGAACCTATCCCCTGATCGAAGAAGAATAAGAATAAGAACTCCAAAACAAGGAACATCACGCTCGCGTCAAGATCATCGCATAACCTGTACCTGCAACTGTTGTTGTAGTAATCTGTGAGCCATGAGGACTCAGCAATCCCATAACCATGGGTATCAAGACTAGAAAAGCTTGATGGGTAAGGAAGGGGTAAAGTGGTGAGGTTGCAACAGCGACTAAGCATATATGGTGGCTAACATACGCAAAAAAAAGAGCGAGAAGAGAAGTAAAGGAACGGTCGTGAAGCTAGCAATCATCAAGAAGTGATCCTGAACTCCTACTTACGTCAAACATAACCCAAAATCGTGTTCACTTCCCGGACTCCGCCGAAAAGAGACCATCACGGCTACACACGCGGTTGATGCGTTTTAATTCGGATCTGGTGTCAAGTTATCTACAACCGGACATTAACAAATTCCCATCTGCCACATAACCGTGGGCACGGCTTTCGAAAGTTTATACCCTGCAGGGGTGTCCCAACTTAGCCCATGATAAGCTCTCGCAATCAACGAAGGATATACCTTCTCCCAGGAAGACCCGATCAGTCTCGGAATCCCGGTTTACAAGACATTTCGACAATGGTAAAACAAGACCAGCAAAACCACCCGTTGTGCCAACAAATACCGATAGGAGCTGCACATATCTCGTTCTCAGGGCACACCGGATAAGCTAAGCGTACAGGTACCGACGTAATCCAAGTTGCCAAGGAATGGTCCCGCATGGTGCTCTAGTTTGGACCAACACTCGGAGGAGCACTGGCCTGGGGGGGGTAAAATAAAGATGACCCTCGGGCTTCGGAAACCCAAGGGAAAAAGGGGCTAGGTGAGGCAAATGGTAAAACCAAGGTTGGGCCTTGCTGGAGGAGTTTTATTCAAAGCGAACTGTCAAGGGGGTCCCATAAATCACCCAACCGCCTAAGGAACGCAAAATCCGGGAACATAACACCGGTATGACAGAAACTAGGGCGGCAAGAGTGGAACAAAACACCAGGCATAAGGCCAAGCCTTCCACCCTTTACCAAGTATATAGATGCATTAATTAAATAAGAGATAATATGATATCTCAAACATAATCCTGTCCACCATGGAGCAATCTTCAACTTCACCTGTAACTAACAATGCTATAAGAGGGGCTGAGCAAAGCGGTAACATAGCCAAACAACGGTTTGCTAGGAAAGGTGAAAAAGCTTAGAGGCTGACATGGCAATTTGGGAGGCTTGAAGAGCGAAAGATAGGTAGCGCAGCATAGCGATAGAACGAAGCAACTAGCATAGCAATGATAGTAGTGAGATCCAGGGTAGCAGTCATCTTGCCTGAAAACCCGCTAGGAAGAAGAACGAGTCCATGAAGAAGATGAAGCCACGAAGACGAACCAAGAGTAGACGAACGAATCCTCACGATCGCAACGAAACGGGAACTATCGAGAAGAAGCACACAACATGGTAAACACACCACACGTATACATGACATGATGCTCAACCAAGTATGATGCAAGACAAGGCTACATGAAGCTACTCATGGCAAGAGATGATGCAAACAAGAACAACACATCAAAGCAAGTTTAAATGAGGCCGGAAACAACATATAACAATTCCGGTAAGTCCTCATATGCAAATTTCGAAATTGGTCCAGATCTGACCAAACATTAAGTTGAAGTTGAAAGACATCAAGTTAAAGTGCACCAAGAGGATCTACACGAAATTCTAGTCAAGTTACATATAAAGTTCATTTAGTTCGGAGCTACGGCCTAGAAGATATGAGCAAAACAAGTTAAACATGGCATTGATGCAAAATGCATACAAACATCAAGCAAACACCTCAAAACAAGGATGCAACAAGGTAATATGAAACTACATGCAAAATCAAGCAAGTTTCATATAGAGCACACTCAAAACGGAGCAAAGGTGCAACACATACATTCTATACAAGTTATAGCAACAAACTGTCCATAACAGCAACTAGGCATCTTGCAAGCACCAAACCAACATGCTACAGTACCACAATAGGAAAACAAAAGGCATGAACATGATGTACAGGTAATGCATGACAAAACATGAACACTGAGCTATCTCCAGAAAACACTAGAACATGCTCAAAAAGACATGGCAAGATTGCAAATAATAACAGTTTACAGACTTAGCAGAAATAACATCAGGTTGCAATGTTTAGAGCTATCAAATAACATGTTACAGGAACTTATCATGGAAAACAAAGGCATGGCATGAATATACTAATTGCATATAGCAAAAGTCCCTTACTAACTGTGAGCCAAAAGGGCACAGAAAATATGATGGCACCCATGTAAACATAGCAAGTGATATGACAGATTCATACAGGGCAGGAACAACAATAAGTAGGCATGTTGGTGAGCTTGTACCACTCACCACAGAGAAATACATGGCATGGCAAGGAAACCAACTGTAAGGAGACATGTTTGTGAAGCTAATCATGGAAATAGCAAGTTCATAGCACGCTTGGATCACTAACAACAATCATGGCAACATTGAACTTAATGTTAACAGGCTGACAGCAACATTATTTAGCCAGTTTGGAGCAAGATAACAGCAAGTTACAAAAGGCTATAAATGCACCCAGGGGCATGAATGGATAGATAATAACATGTATAACAAATCATCCTTAGTTAACATCTCCATATTATTCCTAGAATGACTTGTAGAAGCAGGTTTACATAGCATCATGATATAACGGATTCAGCCTAGCAAAACAGTAACAGCAAGTACCCTACTTCACAAGCTCAAAGCACTCACTACAAGACTCACAAAAATACATGTATTGCACCAAAGTAAAGATGGCATGATAAATCACAAAACATATGTAGAGCTCATGCTCATAGGATGCACACACAAAATGCAACAAAAAAGACAAATCATCAAGTTATAACAGTTACAGCAGGTTAACATCATATAGCACTCTTGGAATGATGATTTGGGCATCAAGATGAGCTCAAACAAACACGGCACAATGGAATGAAATGAATAGCATCTCATGATGAACATTTTGATATATTGCGCGCACAAAACCGAGCTATATGCAACAATTTATGATGCAATGAACATGGCACCAGAATGCAATATTTTCGGGATAGCAGTTTTTCTGGAAAAAAACGAAAGGGCGCTATATAACTATTCGATGCACAGGGTGGGGTTTAGGCACTCCTCACCATGGGCTTCGGCCCAGGCTGGTGGAGGACGAGGTGGGCCGGGCTGATGGCGCCGGCTAGGCCTTGGAGGAGAGGCCTGCCCACGCGGGGTCGATGCGGGCAAGGAGGCGCGCGAGGCCACGCGCTCGCTGGCCTTCGTCTTCCCGAACAAGGACAGGGCGGCGGCAGCTTGCTCTCCGGCGAGTGGGCAGGCACGAAGGGGCGCCGGGAACCGGCGGATCCGGGCGGCGCGGTGCCGGATCCGGCCGCTGGAGGAGGTCGGAGGGGCCCTAGCACCGGCGACTCATAGCGGCGGCGAGCTCCATAGGGCCATGGTGGCGCTGCAGCAGAGGGAGAGGGAGGTTAGAGGAGGAAGGGAAGGAGAGGAAGGGAGAGCGGGGCGGGACAGTGCCGGCCTGCTGGCTCCGGCGGGGCTGCCGGGGTCGCCGGCGGGAGGCGCGAGGCAGCGGTCCCGATCCAGCTCGGGATCGAGCGGGAGGAGGGAGCCAGGGGCACGCGGGGTGATCGAGCGGCGGACAGGCTTGGGAGGGCTTCGGCGGGCCCCAGATGGGCCCAACAGGGCCACGGCGGCTGGCGGCGGCCCGGTTGGCCGGGGCGCCAGCGCTAGCGGCGGCTGGCGAACGGCGGCGCGCCAATTGGCGGAGAGGGGCTCGTCCGGTGCGGAAATTGAGGAAGATGCGGTGGCTGGAGGTGGGAGGTGGCTAGGGTTAGACTAGGGGCGCTCAAAATGGCAAGGGGAGGGGTTTTAAATAGAAAAGGGGGCTAGGGTTAGGGGATTTGCTCCGTTTTCGGACCGTTCGATCGCCATCGGATGGCTCCGGAGCGGAGAGGGTCTAGGTGAGTGGCTAGTGGGCTGTGAAGAGTAGTTGGGCTTCCAGAGAGAAGAGAGAGAGGTCTGGCGACAGTTTCAGAGACCGAAACGTCCGGCGAAAATACCGGCAATGATGCCGCTATATGTTTAACGGTTGGGCAGTCAAACGAGCTCCGAATGCGACGAAACTTGACAGGCGTTCTGTCTACACTATAATAAAACCGCACTCCAAGTTGCATCCCATTCCGAGAACATTTTTCGGCCACTCATAAAACTAGGTCTTGTCTGAGAGGGGCGACGGGTGCGTGCGAGTGTGGTCTGGACTCTGAATGGACAACGGAGAGAACCGGGGGAACCCGAACGGATGCAACTTTTGAAAAACATGCAGATGAAATGCAGATGATGACATGGCAAAATGCAACACGCAAGCAATGACATGGCAACGAAGGTGAATATCTGGAAGACACCTGGCGCAATGGATCCGGGGCGTTACAGAATGTCATGCAGCTGCGTCTCCAGCCCGCCCAGGACGAAAAGCCCATTTTCTGTCATGATTTTTTGTCATAGAAGTAGGAGCCCACCACATCTATGATGATACCGGGTTTTGTCACAATTACCGTCATAGAAGTGTCATATTTATGATAGAAAAAAAATTCATTCGGCCCAAAATGTCACGGATGTGTCTTTTTTTGTAGTGTTCGCAAGTGGTCGTGAAGGGATTGACAACCCCTTTATTGCGTTGGTTGCGAGTTCTCAGTTTGTTTGTGTAGGTGCGAGGGACTTTTGAGGAGCCTCCTACTGGATTGATACCTTGGTTCTCAAAAGTGAGGGAAATACTTACGCTACACTTGCTGCATCACCCTCTCCTCTTCGAGGAAAACCAACGCAAGCTCAAGACGTAGCAAGAAGGATTTCTAGCGCCGTTGCCGGGGAGGTCTTCGCTCAAGTCAAGACATACCAAGTACCCATCACAAACCCATCTCCCTCGCATTTACATTATTTGCCATTTGCCTCTCGTTTTCCTCTCCCCCACTTCACCCTTGCCGTTTTATTCGCCCTCTCTTTCCCAATCTCCTCCTCTCTTTTTCGCTTGCCGTTTTTCTGCTTGCTTGTGTGTTGGATTACTTGTTGCCATGGCACAAGATAATACCAAATTGTGTGATTTCTCGAATACCAATAATAATGATTTCCTTAGTACTCCAATTGCTCCTCTTAATGATGTTGAGTCTTGTGAAATCAATACTGCTTTGCTGAATCTTGTTATGAAAGATCAATTCGCCGGCCTTCCTAGTGAAGATGCCGCTACTCATCTAAACAATTTTATTGATTTGTGTGACATGCAAAAGAGAAAAGATATGGATAACAATATTGTCAAATTGAAGTTATTTCTGTTTTCACTTAGAGATCGTGCTAAAGTTTGGTTTTCGTCTTTGCCTAAAAATAGATTCTTGGAACAAGTGCAAAGATGTTTTTATCTCTAAGTATTTTCCTCCCGCTAAGATCATCACTCTTAGGAACGATATTATGAATTTTAAACAACTTGATCATGAGCATGTTGCCCAATCTTGGGAAAGAATGAAATTGATGCTTCACAATTGCCCTACTCATGGTTTGAATTTATGGATGATCATACAAAATTTTGATGCCGGTTTGAACCTTGCTTCTAGAAATCTCTTAGATTCGGCCGCGGGAGGCACGTTTATGGAAATTACGTTAGGAGATGCTTCAAAATTACTTGATAATATTATGGCTAATTATTCTCAATGGCACACCGAAAGATCTTCTAGTAAAAAGTGCATGCTATAGAAGAAATCAATGTTTTGAGTGGAAAGATGGATGAACTTATGAAGATGTTTGCTACTAAAAATACTCCTCTTGATCCCAATGATATTCCTTTGTCTTCCTTTATTGAGAATAATAATGAATCTATGGATGTGAATTTTGTTGGTAGGAATAGTTCTGGAAACAATGTTTATAGAGGAAACGTTAATGCTAGACCGTTCCCTAGTAATCCCTCTAATAATTATGGAAATTCCTACAATAACTCTTATGGTAATTTTGATAAGATGCCCTCTTATTTTGAGAATAGTGTGGAAGAATTTATGATTTCTCAAAACAATTTTAATGCTTTGCTTGAAGAAAATGCTCAAAGTTGATGATTTGGCTAGGAATGTTGATAGACTTTCGCTTAATGTTAATTCTCTTAAACTTGGATATTCTTATCCTAAGCATGATATCAATGAGTCTCTCAAAGTAATGAGAATTTCCATTGACGAGTGCAAGGAAAGAACCGCTAGATTGCGTGCTAAAAAAGAAAGCTTTATAAAAGCGTGTTCTTCTAGTTTCTGTGAAAATAATGATGAGGATCTTAAAGTTATTGATGTGTCTCCGATTAGATCTATTTTTTGCAATATGAATTTTGATGATTATGGGACTGATGATGAATCAACTTTGCCTAGAAGGCATCCCAAGAATTCGGAGTCTTTAGATCTTAATGTTAAATTTGGTAAAAGTGAGATTGGAGAATTCTTAACTTCTAATAATATTGAACCTCCTATCTCGGATTTCAAGGAATTTGATTATGATAATTGTTCTTTAAAAGGGTGTATTTCCTTGTTGCAATCCGTTGTTAATTCTCCTCATGCTTATAGTCAAAATAAAGATTTTACCAAACATATCGTTGATGCCTTGATGCAATCTTATGACGAAAAACTTAATTTGGAAGTTTCTATACCTAGAAAACTTAATGATGAGTGGGAACCTACTATAAAGATTAGAATTAAGGATTATGAGTGTTTTGCTTTGTGTGATTTGTGTGCTAGTGTTTCCACGATTCCGAAAACTTTATGTGATATTCTAGGTTTCCATGATCTTGATGATTGCTCTTTAAATTTGCACCTTGCGGATTCCACCATTAAAAAGCCTATGGGAAGCATGATGTTCTTATTGTTGCAAATAGAAATTTTGTGCCCGTAGATTTTATCGTTCTTGATATAGATTGCAATCTTTCTTGCCATATTATTCTTGGTAGACCTTTCCTTAGAACGATTGGTGCGATTATTGATATGAAGGAAGGGAACATTAGATTCCAATTTCCATTAAAGAAAGGCATGGGGAACTTTCCAAGAAAGAAAGTCAAATTACCTTATGAATCTATCATGTGTGCTACTTATGAATTTAGTGCCAAAGATGGCGCTCGTTAGATCTATCCTTGCTTTTATGCCTAGCTAGGGGCGTTAAACGATAGCGCTTGTTGGGTGGCAACCCAGTTTTCTTTATGTTTTTTGTTTTTGCTCCTGTTTAGTAATAAATCTTGCATCTACCTTCTGTTTAGATGTGTTTTTATCTTTTAATTACTGTTTGTGCCAAGTAGAACCTATAGGATAACCTACGATGATAGTTGATTTGATTCTGCTGAAAAATAGAAACTTTGCATGCACGAATATAATTTTGTTAAATTACAGGAACGTGCTTTTGCGTTGATTCTTTTTGCTGCTGTTCAATAAACATATTTTCCAGCACTTCCTATTTTAGTAAGATTTTTAGAGTTCCAGAAGTTTGCGTTAAATACAGATTGCTAAAGACTATTCTGTTTTTGACAGATTCTGTTTTTCGTGTGTTGTTTGCTTATTTCAATGCATCTATGGCTAGTAATTCAGTCTATGAACGATAAAGAAGTTGGAATACAGTAGGTTTAACACCAAATTAAATAAAGAATGAGTTCATGGCAGTACCTTATGTGGAGGTTTTGTTTTCTTTCACTAACGGAGCTTATAAGATTTCCTGTTGAGTTTTGTGTTGTGAAGTTTTCAAGTTTTGGGTAAAGCTTTTATGGACTATGGAATAAGGAGTGGCAAGATCCTAAGCTTGGGGATGCCCATGGCACCCCAAGATATTCAAGAATATATAAAAGCCTAAGCTTGGGGATGCCCCGGGAAGGCATCCCCTCTTTCGTCTTCGTTCATTGGTAACTTTACTTGGTGCTATATTTTTATTCGCTACATGATATGTGTTTCGCTCGGAGCGTCGTGTATTATATTAGTCTTTGCTTTTTAGTTTACCACAATCATCCTTGCTGTACACACCTTTTGGTAGAAGCCTATTTGATTAGAATTTGCTAGAATACTCTATGTGCTTCACTTATATCTTTTGAGCTTGATAGTTTTTGCTCTAGTGCTTCACTTATATTCTTTAGAGCACGGTGGTGTCTTAATTTTGAAGAAATTGCTATTCTCTCATGCTTCACTTATATTATTTTTCGAGTCTTTTAGAACAGCATGGTATTTGCTATTATCATAAAGTTGGTCCTAGAATGGTGGGCATCCAAATTGGGTATAATAAAAACTATCATTGGAAGTGAATTGGATGCTATGATCAATTTGATACTTGATAATTGTTTTGAGATATGGAGGTAGTGATATTAAAGTCATGCTAGTTGGGTGATTATGAATTGAAAGAATGCTTGTGTTGAAGTTAGCAAGTCCCATAGCATGCACGTATGGTTAAAGTTGTGTAACAAATTTGAAACATGAAGTGTACTTGGCTTGTGCATCCTTATGAGTGGCGGTCGGGGACGAGCGATGGTCTTTTCCTACCAATCTATCCCCCTAGGAGCATGCGCATAGTACTTGGTTTTTGATGACTTCTAAATTTTTGCAATAAGTATATGAGTTCTTTTTGACTAATGTTGAGTCCATGGATTATACGCACTTTTACCTTTTCGCCTTTGCTAGCCTCTTCGGTACCGTGCATTGCCCTTTCTCACCTTGAGAGTTTATGCAAACTACGCCGGTGCATCCAAACCCCGTGATACGATACGCTCTATCACACATAAACCTCCTTATATCTTCCTCAAAACAGCCACCATACCTACCTATTATGGCATTTCCATAGCCATTCCGAGATATATTGCCATGCAACTTTCCACCGTTCCGTTCATCATCATCATGACATACTTTACTTTTGTCATATTGCCATTGCATGATCATGTAGTTGACATCGTATTTGTTGGCAAAGCCACCATGCATTATTTTTCATACATGTCACTTTTGATTCATTGCACCATCTCGGTACACCGCCGGAGGCATTCATATAGAGTCATATCTTGTTCTTGTTTCGAGTTGTAATTCTTATGTTGTAATCAATAGAAGTGTGATGATCATCATTATTAGAACATTTCCCAAAGAAAAAAAAAGAAAAAAAAAGAAGAAAGGCCAAAAAAATAAAAAGAAAAAAAGAAAATAAATAAAAAGGGCAATGTTACTATCTCTTTTTCCACACTTGTGCTTCAAAGTAGCACCTTGTTCTTCATGTAGTGAGTCTCAAATATTATGCTTCAAAGTAGCACCATGTTTTTCATATAGTGAGTCTCATAAGTTGTCTTTTTCATACTAGTGGGAATCTTTCATTATAGAACTTGGCTTGTATATTCCTACGATGGGCTTCCTCAAATGCCCTAGGTCTTCGTGAGCAAGAAAGTTGGATGCACACCCACTAGTTTTCTTTTGTTGAGCATTCATTTTTAGATCTAGTGCATCCGTTGCATGGCAATCCCTACTCCTCATGTTGACATCAATTGATGGGCATCTCCATAGCCTATTGATTATCCTCGTCAATGTGAGACTTTCTCTTTTTTGTCTTCTCCACACAATCCCCATCATCATATTCTATTCCACCCATAGTGCTATATCCATGGCTCACGCTCATGTATTGCGTGAAGGTTGAAAAATTTTGAGATCATTTAACTATGAAACAATTGCTTGGCTTGTCATCAGGGGTATAGAAGTTGGGAACATCTCTGTGTGACGAAAATGAAGCATAGCCTAACTATATGATTTTGTAGGGATGAACTTTCTTTTGCCATGCTATTTTGAGATGACATGATTACTTTGATTAGTATGCTTGAAGTGTTACTATTTCTATTATCAATATGAACTTTTATTTTGTATTCATTTGGATCCGAACATTCATGCCACAATAAAAAAATTACATTATGAATTATGCTAGGTAGCATTCCACATCAAAAATTCCTTTTTATCATTTACCTACTCGAGGACGAGTAGGAATTAAGCTTGGGGATGCTTGATACGTCTCCAACGTATCTATAATTTTTTATTGTTCCATGCTATTATATTACCTCTTTTGGATGTTTATGGGCTTTATTTACACATTTATATCTTTTTGGGACTAACCTACTAACCGGAGGCCCAGCCCATATTGCTGTTTTTTTGCCTATTGCAGTATTTCGAAGAAAAGGAATATCAAACGGAGTCCAAACGGAATGAAACCTTCTGGAGTGTGATTTTTGGAACAAACGTGATCCGGAGAGCTTGGAGTGCAAGTCAAGAAGCTTCCGAGGGCCCCACGAGATAGGGGGCCGCGCCCCCCCTGTAGGGTGCAACCCCTGTCTCGTGGGCCCCTCGGGCGGCCACCGACGTACTTCTTCCTCCTATATATACCTACGTACCCCGAAAACATCCAGGAGCACCACAAAACACAATTTCCACAGCCGTAACCTTCTGTATCCGCGAGATCTCATCTTGGAGCCTTCGCCGGCACTCTGCCGGAGGGGGAATCGACCACGGAGGGCTTCTACATCAACATCCTTGCCCCTCCGGTGAGGTGTGAGTAGTTTACCACAGACCTACGGGTCCATAGTTATTAGCTAGATGGCTTCTTCTCTCTTTTTGGATCTCAATACAATAATCTCCCCCTCTCTTGTGGAGATCTATTCGATGTAAACTCTTTTTGTGGTGTGTTTGTCGAGATCCGATGAATTGTGGGTTTATGATCAAGTTTATCTATGAATAATATTTGATTATTCTCTGAATTCTTTTATGTATGATTGAGTTATCTTTGCAAGTCTCTTCAAATTATCAGTTTGGTTTGGCCTACTAGATTGGTCTTTCTTGCCATGGGAGAAGTGCTTAGCTTTGGGTTCAATCTTGCGGTGTCCTTACCCAGTGACAGAAAGGGCTGCAAGGCACGTATTGTATTGTTGCCATCAAGGATAACAAGATGGGGTTTATATCATATTGCATGTGTTTATCCCTCTACATCATGTCATCTTGCTTAATGCGTTACTCCGTTCTTATGAACTTAATACTCTAGATGCAGGCAGGAGTCGGTCGATGTGTGGAGTAATAGTAGTAGATGCAGGCAGGAGTCGATCTACTTGTTATGGACGTGATGCCTATATACATGATCATGCCTAGATAATCTCATAACTATGCGCTTTTCTATCAATTGCTCGACAGTAATTTGTTCACCCACCGTAATACTTATGCTATCTCGAGAGAAGCCTCTAGTGAAACCTATGGCCACCGGGTCTATCTCTTATCATATTTGCTTTCAATCTACTTTTATTTGCATCTTTACTTTTTGCATCTATATCATAAAATACCAAAAATATATTTATCTTATCATACTATCTTTATCACATCTCACTTTCGCAAGTGGCCGTGAAGGGATTGACAACCCCTTTATTGCGTTGGTTGCGAGTTCTCAGCTTGTTTGTGTAGATGCGTGGGACTTTTGAGGAGCCTCCTACTGGATTGATACCTTGGTTCTCAAAACTGAGGGAAATACTAACACTACACTTGCCGCATCACCCTCTCCTCTTCGAGGAAAACCAACGCAAGCTCAAGACGTAGCAATTGTATTGTTGCCATCGAGGATAAAAAGATGGGGTTTATATCATATTGCTTGAGTTTATCCCTCTACATCATGTCATCTTTCTTAATGTGTTACTCTGTTCTTATGAACTTAATACTCTAGATGCATGCTGGATAGCGGTCGATGTGTGGAGTAATAGTAGTAGATGCAGGCAGGAGTCGGTCTACTTGTCGCGGACGTGATGCCTATATAAATGATCATGCCTAGATAATCTCATAATTACTCGCTTTTCTATCAATTGCTCGACAGTAATTTGTTCACCCATCGTAATACTTATGCTATCTTGAGAGAAGCCACTAGTGAAACCTATGGCCCCGGGGTCTATCTTTTATCATATAAGCTTTCAATCTACATTTATTTGCATCTTTACTTTTCCAATCTATATTATAAAATAACAAAAATATATTTATCTTATCATACTATCTCTATCAGATCTCACTTTCACAAGTGGCAGTGAAGGGATTGGCAACCCCTTTATTGCGTTGGTTGCGAGTTCTTTGTTTGTTTATGTAGGTGCGTGGGACTTTTGAGGAGCCTCCTACTGGATTGATACCTTGGTTCTCCATAACTGAGGGAAATACTTACGCTACTATTGCTGCATCACCCTTTCCTCTTCAAGGAAAACTAACGCAAGCTCAAGACGTAGCAGTGTGCGCCACCTCAAAAGAGTTACTTGCAGTCGTAGTTCAGGATAGCCACCGAGTCAAAGCTGGCTTGCTGCAGTTAAACCCCACCATCCCCTTTGTTGATAATGATGCATATGTGGTTAGTTCTGATGTAAGTCTTCCTGGGTACATTTGTACTCACGTTTGCCTATTTTATGTTTTTGCAGAGACTTTTGTCTCACTAGTAGTTCCGCGTGGACTTCGACGTTTAGCTTGTTACCTCAGCTATGATCTTGTGCCCTCGGCAGGATCTGGTAGATAGTCAGGCTTCTCAGCCTCTTTGATTTATAGATGTCTGTACTCAGACATGTTGAGCTTCTGCATGTGCTTTGACTTGTATGCTCTGATTGTTGGGTCATGAGACCCATGATTGTAATATCTCGCTCCTCGGAGCCTATTCAATAAAATACTTGAGTTGTAGAGTCATGTTGTGATGCCATGTTGTATTTGCACGTATCGAGCATATTGTGTGTATGTTATTGAAATGCTTGGTATGTGTGGGATCTGACTATCTAGTTGTTTATCCTTGGTAGCCTCTCTTACCGGGAAATGTCTCCTAGTGCTTCCACTGAGCCCTGGTAGCTTGCTACTACTCCGGAACACTTAGGCTGGCCGACATGTGTCCTTCTTCGTTCCTGTGTCTGCCCTTCGGGGAAATGTCACGCAGTGTCTACCGGAGTCCTGTTAGCCTGCTACAGCCCGGATTCTCTAGAGTCCAGCTAGCCCAGCTGCTACAGCCCGGATTCACTCGCTGAAGTCCGACACGTTCGTTGCTGGGTCACGTATGCCTGTCCCTGTAAGTTAGCGCTACTTTGGGTTCACAACTAGCCATGTCAGCACGGATTCTTTGTCATATGGATGCTAGCGACACTATCATATTCGTGTGCCAAAAGGCACAAACGGTCCCGGGCCTGGTAAGGCGACACCCGTGGGAATACCGTGCGTGAGGCCACAAAGTGATATGAGGTGTTACATGCTAGATCGGTGTGGCATAGGATCGGGGTCCTGACAGCTTTGGTATCAGAGCCTGACTACCTGTAGGATTACCAAGCCAAACTGGTCGAAGTTGAGTCTAGAAATTCTTTAGTTATATAAGGGAATTAATTGTGGGATGGAACGTAAGGCTCTTTTTACTCCTTTACCTCATACCCTTCTGATCTGAGTCATCTTATCTTTCCTACGGGGTTAAGTAACTAGGCGTTCTCCTCTTTCTATCAGGATCACGTGTTACTACTCTGTAGACCTATAAGATTGATGGATTCAAGCCTCAGTTCAGTTCCTACTATATTCGTGTATTGATAGTTGATCTCAACACCTTGATATTATTATGATCGAGTGGTTATGCCACCATTTTGCAGGATGTCTCAAATCTTTTTAGGCATTTACAACCGTTATGCTGTCCAAGTCATCCCAGGTTTCTAAACAATCTGATGCATTTGCAAACTCCTTTCCCTCTGGTTTCGATGTTCCTTAAGTCAGATCAACCACACTAACTGGTGTGTTGAGGTATCTCATTGCCTCGGCATTTATGTTGGAGCTATTATTATGACCCTAGGTGTCTAGAGTATCACCTAGTAATCTAGCCATGTTTTGAGTTCCCAGTGTGATCACTCTGTCCATCATTCTCGAAAGCATCTCGTGATGCAATTTAGTTAGTAGGTATTCTATTCCGGGGGTTTTGAACCTGAGATTCACCCTACTTACTTCTTGTTGGTATTGTTTGCTCGTTCCTTTAGGTTATTAGTAACCTTTGCATTAGTCCTCGAGGTTCGTGGTATTTCCTTCTTCCAAATACTATGAACCACTTATGGCGGAAGTTTGTTGGATCAAAAGATCACAACATGAGTGCTCTCGATGAGTTCTCCATTCTATATTATGACTCTGCCAGTTCAACCTTTCTGCATGGGTTATCCGAAAGAAACCTGGTGAACTTGGTTCGACATACTAATCTATGCATCCACAAACTCAGAAAGTTATATGTTCCTTTGAGGTGTCCCTCTTTAGTTGTATCCTGACCCCCGTCTATCAATTGATAGTCAGGAATAGTCGTGCACTCATGTTCATCGATGCCTATTATTCTTGTGGTATGTCAAGCCATCCTATTTGGAATGACTAGGAGAAACAAACTCCGGTACCTCGTCCATATCCAGGATTGGGTCAAAGTAGTTGTATTTCACAGATCAAAAGGCAATCAAGCTTTTGGTCTGTTCTACCCTGAAGTATTACCCACTTTATGTCAGGAATGTCATGAGAATTGCACCTTCTCTTATGAATTCTTGACGTAGTGATACTTCTCGCCATCATTATTCATTCCTCCGTTCCATGTTGTCGCAACCGGAATGCTGACAAGTGAATCGCGATGTGTGAAATCTATACTCCTAGCAACTCTATTGCTTGGTAGTTAAATGGACAATAACCTCATTCTTAGCGTGTTGGTTATTGAATCATCACCCTAAGGTTGATCGTGCTACCTAGTCCTTATTTCCGGTGCACTTCTCGATCAACGAGTTAGGATAGTGCCAATCCTTGCTTATTTTATCATATCGTCTTGCCCTGAAAAACAAGATTGCTCCCAAGCCTAGTAACATATCGGTGGTTTGTGATTTTCCGAATGTCTTCTCGAAAGTATCACCAGGTTGTCACCTGACTGTTATGTTGAGCTCATGATCAAGTTGGTTCCTTGTAACCACCCCTTCTCCAAGAGTCCATGTTGGATATACCTTGAGCTAGTTGGTTAAGCTAAACAACAACTTGGAGAGTTGGAAGATAAAAGCTTGTCCGACTTAGCTCATTTCAAGGGATATATTTATGTGTGTTGAAGAAAGATGATATCTTCATCGATTGATCCCTGTGACCAGTTAATGGACCTATCATCTTATCCAATCTTTGATTTGAGTGTGGGCTATTCTCAAATCAAATCAGAACCAACGATGTTCGTAATGTTGTCTTACTCATGTTTTTTCCTCGAGCATACTCCATTATATCTTTTGGTCTGACCAATGCTATCACCGTGTTCACATAATTGTGGAATTCCATTTGTATGGAATCTGGATGAATTGTTGTTGAGCCCATCGACAACATCTTTATCTTCTCCATAATCTTGTTGAACATTAAGCTAGTATTGGAAACTTCTATAAGCATTATCTTCATGTTTCGTGCATGAAGCATATGTTCGGGTGAAAGAAGTGACTTCCTCTAATTCATGTGCATTTGATGCAAGTTGCCGCCGTGAATTCGAGAAAGTCAATGTTGCTTCCTTGGAATCATCCCAAGTTAGTCACACATGTGCGAAGTGCTCTATGGTTTGATAGGTTGGCCGCCTCCATTCTATATGTGTTCCCTAGCACACCAAGCCACTGATTGACTTGTTCAAGGAGAAGAAGTTCCTTCTTAAGAGCATGCCTTATGTAAGGACTTTGATATCCTCGATGATGGTTCCCCACCTGAACTCGGTAGTATTTTATTATAAGACTACTACGTGGCCATGTCTGTCTGGGACAGCATGCTCACATGTGTGTAGCAGAACCAGCTCATGTTTTGGACCTTGCTATCGTAGTTCATTCCCCGAGAATCTCGCAATGTGATCTCCTCGATTTGTGTTGCAAACTTTCATTTTTTTTTCTTTCTAGACTTGGTGAGTCTGGAATATCCTAACACCAACCAGATCTGAATCTCAGGCTGATATGATGGTTGGAACGTTTCCCAAGAACTATAATGTTGGTCTCACCGTAACTGGTAAAGTGGATGTCGTGGCCAACACACCCAACCGGAAGAACTATTATTGTAGTATCTTATTTGAGGAAGATGGCCACCTCCCCATAAGGATCTCATAGGATTTACTCCAAAAGTTGTTCCTTATGGATTTCTGTGTTCCTGAAGTCCGACCTTTTACTTGATGTTCTGGATATGGAACCATATTTATGAATGGATTACGCTAGCACATCAAGGAGAACATTAGAAGCCGAGTGCTAAATGTCTCTCATTCGATCTTCCAGATTTTGATTCCTTGGCCTCGCTAAGGTGAAATCTGAGAAAGTGTTATCTTCCTTTGCATCTGCATCGTCCATCGCTATTCATCATGGTAGTATGTTGTGTTGCCAGGATCCTTGACACGGATATTGGTAAAACCTTGATGAATATGGAAATGCTCAAGTTCTTCAGAGCATGCACAAGCGCTAGGTGTTATCATCGGCACTAACTGGGATTACTCCCAGTTTTTTCGGTTATGCTATAACCTTTCAAACAGTGGATTCACTCTCTACTATTGGGTTTCTCCCTGGTTACCAGAATCATTCCCAGCAGGCATTTTGTTCCCAGCTTGCACCGCCATTGTGCCATTCTACCATGGGTCCCATCCATTTCCGATGATAAGCAAAATCATCCATTGTGTTGTCTTCAACAAGGTAATCCACATCATCCATTCTAGTCCGAGTATGTCATTCTTCGAACTCCTCCAAACGATCACTCGAGATTTGCCTTAGTTGGTATAGAGAGTCTCAGTGATCTCTATATCAAAGGTAATTCTTTTTGCCACTTAAGGTATTAATTATACGAGCCACCTCCACTAAGATGTCTCGTTATGGTATCATGGCAATTCAAATCCTCGCTACGTTGACAATCGTTCACCACCTTCTTAAGTGTGGAATTGTTGTCTACCTAGAACCTCCATCATCTGTTTCACTCCATCCCTCTAGATGTATGCTTCGTGTCTCAGCTCGAGAGATGTTTCAATGACTCACCCCGTGAGTTAATCCTGAGGTGTTCGATCCTCGAGAAGATCGATCCTTCTAGAGTTTTTCTTTTCCTCTTGTTGTCATGTTGGTTGGACTGCTCAAAACAAGACGTTGAGACAAAGATGATGATCCAATCAATGTTCTTATGAAGTGCAACATGGATTGTGACGTTTGTGTTAGCTTCGTGTTCCGTCTGTCTTCTTGCCTCACGTCTAGAATCTCGGGATGATATTATTGTTTAGTGGGGGTGAGTTGACACATCCCTAGTTCTGGTATGACCTAGACTAGCTAGTCATGTGTGCATCATGTTTAAATTTCAATGAATTTGAAATGGGGACATGTGAAAGCCTCAGAAATCATTTCTGAAAATGACCAAGATAAAAATTTCTTCAAATAGGTCCAAGAAAATGTTCATGTTTCTCCCTTAAAATATTGGCCAGAGGTAAAATTCAAACCAATATTTTTAGGAGCTCATAAATTTTTATTTTGGGCATTTGGAGTTAATGCAACAACTATTTGCATGGATTTATATTTGCTATATATTTAATATAAGTCCAACAATTTTGTAAAATTGTGTGGGGCTCTGGAATAGCTCAACTAGCCCACACAATATTTATCAGAAGCAGTAAATTTGATTAAGTTTGAAAACTAAATTAAAAACAAATTACAAAAAATAGAAAACAAAACAGAAAATATAAAACAAAGAAGAAGGACTTACCTGCACCCACCTGCGGCCTGCTACTGTAGCCTGCTGGTAGCCCAGCCCACCAACGCCCCCTTGTCATCTTCCTCCTCTGCCAGGAGGACAACCAGGTGCATGGCGAGTGCCGACGCTGCTCTGGACACCTCCTGCTTCCTCGGCCCCTTCTAGCGACGCCACGGAGACGCCCCAAAGCCCCTGTCCCCTCTCCCTCACTCGCCGCTCTCTCTCCCGTCCCCTGGCTCTCTCCCTTGAGCTCACCCGAGCGCAGCCGTCGTCGCCGACCAGCGCTCGCGCGGCCACAGCCACCCCCTTGCTTCCCTGACGTGTCTGAGAGCTCTGCCACGTCGTCCTCGTCTTCTTCACCGAGTCACAGGAGTTGGGTCGCCCTGTGTTGCCGCCATCATCGTCTTCTTCCTTGTCAGTCGTCGGAGATCCCTCTCGCTGCTCCACTCACTCTGGTGCTTCCCCGAGCTCGTCAACCCGCCAAACATGCTCACCGTGAGATCCTGCCCCGAACCCCCCTCTCCTTTGCCTCGTTTGCACGTCACAGCCACAGTGTCGTCTGTGCTCGAATGCGCCGCCGCCGAGCTCGTCGCCGACGAGGCTCCGGTGACCATTTGGTCCCGTGCTTATGCCTGTTGGCCTTGTGAACACGTGTAGAACACATAGGTACTAATCGCTTGTTTCCCCGCACGCTGCGTCGTCGGTTTCGTCGACGTCCGAGCTCCGGCCGCCGCCGAAGTCGACACCGTGCTCAACTCCGGCTAGCTCGCGTCCTCCCACTGCCACCGCTGGATGCGGACGAGCTCCAGCTCGCCGTAGAATCCACCCGCATGACCAGCCGTGACCGGAAACAGCCGGCCGGTGATCGCCGCCGTGCACTGCTTAGCGTCGGTGATTAGTTGCCGGCTAAACCCCATTGTTAGTGCTAATTAACCCCCCTACTCTCACTGACATGTGGGCCCCAGTGCCTAATTACTTAGTTAACTTCTCTATTAGATTAGCACCGATCTCAGGGGGGCCCACATATCACCTTTGACTTGGCCACATCACACGTTGACCAACCCCACACGTCAGTGTTGACCCGACTGACGTGGCCGTTGACCAGGCCCACCTTTCAGCTACACTAACCAGCCCTGGGTCATTGACTAGTGGACCCCACTGGTTAGATTTGACCTGGACCCGCCCCGTTGACCTGCTAACATCAGGGTGATGTCATGCTGATGCGGTAAGTAATTTTCAGTATTTAAAATAATTTAGAAAATTCCAGAAAATTGTATACACTTGTAAAATTCGTAGAAAAATATCTGTAACTCCAAATAAGATAAATTATATATGAAAAATGATCAGAAAAATCCAATCTATCCATTTGTACCATTTTCATGCATGTTAGAACAACTTATAGCTGCTGTTTAGCACAAATCATATAAGTGGCATTTGAAAATCCACATATGGAGTTTGAACTTGAATATTTTGTTCAAACCAACTCCATTTCAATCGTTGCTAGCTGCATTAGGCCAAATCACAGCATATTGCCATGTCATGATCATGCATCATATTGTGCATTGCATTGATTGTGTTCTTCCTTGTTTGCCGGTGTTTGTCCCCTCTCGATAGACATGGTTTCGACAATGAGATCGATGACACCGATGAAGAACTATACTATCTTCAGATGTGCCAGGCAAGCAAAACCCCCTTGTTCATTCCGGTACAATCCCACTCCCTCGATTCTGCTCTCTTTTACTGCATTACGACAACAACGATTCAGCTGTTACTTGCTGCGGTAGTTGAACCCCTTTTCCTCTGAATGACCTGACATTGCCACAGTAAATAGATGAAACCCACTAGCATGAGTAGGAGTTGTTTGAGCCCTGATGTGCCTACTCATTCATGCTTGTTTGTCATGCCTGCTACTGCCTAGAGTTGAGTCAGGTCTGATTCATCGGGGATGAATCAGAATGGTGATGAACATGTCCTACTGTGTGTGAGCTAAGTGTGTGAACACGATTTGGTAAAGGTATCGATGAGAGGCCATGTAGGAGTGCATGGTGGGTTGTTTCATTGGAACCGTCCTTAAGCACTGAGATCTGTATGTGTGATTTAAGATTCAGCTACTACCATGCATTGGGCCCTGAAATATAACCCCGCTCGATTTCTTAACCACCCTAGTCCTCTATCTAGGAGTTGCAAGTAGTTTCTGGTGTTTGTAGTTGCTGGAGGCCGTGCGCAGCGCTTACCGGAGGGGTGGGCTATGATGCGGTAGGCATGTGGCCGGGCATGCCGGGCGCCCGTTTGGTGTCGCGGAACCCTATACACATCGTTCGGGGCTGTATGTGGAAACCTCGGCCGGACTCCCTGCGGATGGAACCTGAATAGGCGATAAACCTGGACTAGAGACTTGAGTGTTTAGGTAGGTCATGGTCTACACCCACGTCGGCTTTCGCTTGAAGTCTGCCGAGCACATGTCGTGTGCAGACGCTAAGTGGTGGAAACATGTATGAAGAAGTACACCCCTGCAGGGTTAACATCATCTATTCGAATAGCCGCGTCCACTGTAAAGGACTACTTGGTTGCCTATATAGTTCATAGACAAGTGAAAGTGGATATTCTAAAATGCGCAAGATAAGCATGAGTGCTATGGATGGCGTTCTCATAGGAAGACGGGAGCGGATCCATAGTGGTGTATTGGTTGGTGAATATGTGGACTCGTGTGCGCCACCTCAAAAGAGTTACTTGCAGTCGTAGTTCAGGATTGCCAGCGAGTCAAAGTTGGCTTGCTGCAGTTAAACCCCACCATCCCCTTTGTTGATAATGATGCATATGTGGTTAGTTCTGATGTAAGTCTTGTTGGGTACATTTTTACTCACCTTTGCCTATTTTATGTTTTTGCAGAGACTTCCGACTCACTAGTAGTTTCGCGTGGACTTCGATGTTTAGCTTGTTACCTCAGCTATGATCTTGTGCCCTTGGCCGGATCTGGTAGATAGTCAGGCTTCTCAGCCTTTTTCATTTATAGATGTCTGTACTCAGACATGTTGAGCTTCCGCATGTGCTTTGACTTGTATGCTCTGAATGTTGGGTCATGAGACCCATGATTGTAATATCTCGCTCCTCGGAGCCTATTGAATAAATACTTGAGTTGTAGAGTCATGTTGTGATGACATGTTGTATTTGCACATATCGAGCATATTGTGTGTATGTTATTGAAATGCTTGGTATGTGTGGGATCTGACTATCTAGTTGTTTATCCTTGGTAGCCTCTCTTACCGGGAAATGTCTCTTAGTGCTTCCACTGAGCCCTGGTAGCTTGCTACTCCTCCGGAACACTTAGGCTGGCTGGCATGTGTCCTTCTTCGTTCCAGTCTCTGTCCCTTCGGGGAAATGTCACGCAGTGTCTACCTGAGTCCTGTTAGCCTGCTACAGCCTGGATTCTCCGAAGTCCTGCTAGCCCAGCTGCTACAGCCCGGATTCACTCGCTGATGACCGACATGTTTGTTGCTGGGTCACGTATGCCTGTCCCTGTAAGTTAGCACCACTTTGGGTTCACGACTAGCCATGTCAGCCAGGATTCTTTGACATATGGATGCTAGTGACACTATCATATACGTGTGCTAAAAGGCGCAAACGGTCCCGGGCCTGGTAAGGCAACACCCGTGGGAATACCATGCGTGAGGCCTGATACGTCTCCAACGTATCTATAATTTTTGATTGTTATATGCTATATTATCTACTGTTTTAGGCAATATTGGGCTTTATTATCCACTTTTATATTATTTTTGGGACTAACCTATTAACCGGAGGCCCAGCCCAGATTTGCTGTTTTATGCCTATTTCACTGTTTCGAGGAAAAGGAATATCACACAGAGTCAAAACGGAATGAAATCAACTGGAAAAGTTATTTTTGGAAGGAAACCCACCTGATGGACTTGGACTCCACGGCAGAAGATACGGGAGGTGATCACGAGGGTGGGGGGCGCGCCCACCCCCTAGGGCGCGCCCCCCTGCCTCGTGGGGCCCCCGTAGCTCCACCGACGTACCCCCTGCACCCATATATACCTATGTACCCTAAAACTTCCAGAACAGAAGATAGATCGGGAGTTCCACCGCCGCAAGCCTCTGTAGCCACCAAAAACCTCTCGGGAGCCCGTTCCGGCGCCCTGCCGGAGGGGGAACCCATCATCGGTGGCCATCTTCATCATCCCGACGCTATCCATGACGAGGAGGGAGTAGTTCACCCTCGGGGCTGAGGATATGTACCAGTAGCTATGTGTTTGATCTCTCTCTCTTGTGTTCTCTCTCGTGTTCCCTCTATGGCACGATCTTGATGTATCCCGAGCTTTGCTATTGTAGTTGGATCTTTTGATGTTTCTCCCCCTCTACTCTCTAGTGATGAATGTTGTTTCCCCTTTGAAGTTATCTTATCGGATTGAGTCTTTTATGAGAACATTTGATGTATGTCTTGCCGTGATTATCTGTGGTGACAATGGGATATCATGTGCCACTTGATGTATGTTTTGGTGATCAACTTGCAGGTTTCGTGACATTGGGAACCTATGCATAGGGGTTGGCACACGTTCTTGACTCTCCGATAGAAACTTTGGGGCACTCTTTGAAGTACTTTGTGTTGGTTGGATGAATCTGAGATTGTGTGATGCATATCGTATAATCATGCCCACGGATACTTGAGGTGACAATGGAGTATCTAGGTGACATTAGGGTTTTGGTTGATTTGTGTCTTAAGGTGTTATTCTAGTACAAAATCTTTTATAGATCGATCCAAAAGAATAACTTTGAGGTGGTTTCGTACCCTACCATAATCTCTACATTTGTTCTCCGCTATTAGTGGCTTCGGAGTGACTCTTTGTTGCATGTTTAGGGCTTGTTATATGATCTATCTATGTTATTATTGTTGAGAGAACTTGCACTAGTGAAAGTATGAACCCTAGGCCTTGTTTCCTATCATTGCAATACCGTTTACGCTCACTTTTATCATTAGTTACCTTACTGTTTTTATTATTTCAGATTACAAAAACCTATATCTACTATCCATTTTGCACTTGTATCACCATCTCTTCACCGAACTAGTGCACCTATACAATTTACCATTGTATTGGGTGTGTTGGGGACACAAGAGACTCTTTGTTATTTGGTTGCAGGGTTGCTTGACAGAGACCATCTTCATCCTACGCCTCCTATGGATTGATAAACCTTAGGTCATCCACTTGAGGGAAATTTGCTACTGTCCTACAAACCTGTGCACTTGCAGGCCCAACAACGTCTACAATAAGAAGGTTGTGTAGTAGACATCAAGCTCTTTTCTGGCGCCATTGCCGGGGAGGCTAGGTAAGTGAAGGTATATCTTTAGATCTTGCAATCGAATCTTTTTGTTTCTTGTTTTAGCACTAGTCTAGTTTATAAAAGAAAACTACAAAAAAATGGAATTGAGTTTGCCTCATACGCTTCATCTTTTTAATATCTTTCGTGAGTATGATGGAAAGGAAAATTGTGCCAAAGTATTAGAAGAAGAATGCACTAAATTGTTTGGCACTAAATATTTGAATGATGAGCATGATTGCAATGTTGTTAGTACGAATTCTTGGAATATCCATGATGCTAATGATGATTGCACTAGTTATGATGAAAATGTCTCCTATAAACATGTCAACTTTTGTGGAGTGCATTGGGTTTGTAAGTACACACCAAATAGGGAAGATAGATATTGCAAGAGGCATAAGTACTTAGAAACCAAATTGTTGCAAGAAGAGCTAGATGAATGTGCTGAAAGATTCAATTTTTTTCATGCCCCTTGTGAACTTTGGAATGAACATGGTCATTTAAAGCTCCAATGCTATTTGTTTCATGATCAAGTCGTGTCCAAATATTGTGATAATTTGATTACCCTTGAGCATCATAAAGAACTTAGCCTTCTTTTGGGTTATGAAGAAATGAAACGTATAACTGAGGGTATTCCAAAATTTAGTCTTGATAAAATTCTTGATCTAGAAAAGATTTATATGTATTGTGCGGTGAATTGCATTGAAAATCCTTATATTGCCAATTACAGAAAGAAAATAAAACAAATAGAAGATGAAGAGAATACTAATGAAAGGGAAGAGACTTCCCAATATCCTCCTATTGTTTCTTATGATGAATCAGGTAACGAGGAGGAGCTTTCTATTCAACCAATCTCATCAATAAGGAGCTCAAAGAGGAAGGTTGAACACATAATGTGAAGAAGAAAAAGAAAATAAGGAGCAAGAAAGGTAGAAAGGTATCCCTCCCAAATGATGTTGCTCCTACTACTCATTGTGATGATGATAATTGCTTTACTATTGGTGTTATCCATACTATTAATGATGAGAGTGATTATGCTTATGATATGAAAAGGCCCAAGATTGGGGAAGCTATGTTTGATGAGGATGACATATTTGAGAATATATTTGCTGAAATTAATGTTTGTCCCAAGCTTGGGGATGCTATGTTTAATGAAGATGATAATTTTAGCCTCCCAAGTTTTGATATGCAAATGTATAGCGATGATAACATGTCTCCCACTTACGATGATTATATTGATGAATGTGGGTTTCGAAGAGTGTCAACTTTAGGAAGTAGTGATCCCACTATTTTGGAGGATGTTGAATTTTATGATATTTATGAAAGTGGATTTGGAGAGGTCATGACTTTACTTAGTAATGATTCCACTATCTTGGAAGAGGTTTCAATCGATTATGATGAGAACAAAGTTGCTACTTATGATGATTATTGTGACGAAACTTATGCTATAAAGAGTAGTGATGATTATATTTACAAATCTTGTCATGATTATGAATACCCTTTTTCTAAACATTAGTCTTTTAATGTGGAAACAATTTTCAGTGTTCAAGTCTCTTATGATACTCCCACTATTTCGAATGAGAAGAATTTTGCTTATGTGGAGAGTAGTAAATTTTCTATGCTTGTAGATCATGAAAATAATGCTTTAGGTGCTGGTTACATTGTTGAATTCATTCATGATGCTACTGAAAAGTATTATGAGGGAGGAATATATGCTTGTAGGAATTGCAATAATGCCAAGTTTCCTCCCTATGCGCTTAAATTTTTGAAGTTATGCTTGTTTAGCCTTCCTATGCTTGTTGATTATTGTTCCCATAAGTCGTTTGCTCACAAAATCCCTATGCATAGGAAGTGGGTTAGACTTAAATGTGCTAGTCATATGCTTCATGATGCTCCCGTTAAGTTTCAATTCTTATCTTTTGTGTGAGCATCATTGCCATCATCATGCCTAGCTAGAAAGGCATTAAAGAAAAGCGCTTGTTGGGAGACAACCCAATATTTATCCTTACTGTTTTTTTGTGTTCACATGATTATGCTACTGTAGTAATCATAATCATGTTTTATAGCTTTTGGTGATAGTTGTGTTGATCCTGTTTTGTTAATTCACAGAAACGTGCTTCTGATCTGATTATTTTGCTCTGGATTGGTACAAAAATTGCTTAGGACTTCCTAATTTGGTAGAATTTTTGGAGTTCCAGAAGTTTGCGTTAGTTACAGATTACTACAGACTGTTCTGTTTTTGACAGATTCTGTTTTGCGTGTGTAGTTTGCTTGTTTTGATGAATCTATGGCTAGTAAAATAGTTTATAATCCATAGAGAAGTTGGAATACAGTAGGTTTAACACCAATATAAATAAAGAATTAGTTCATTACAGTACCTTGAAGTAGTCTTTTGTTTTCTTTCTCTAACGGAGCTCACGAGATTTCTATTGAGTTTTGTGTTGTGAAGTTTTCAAGTTTTGGGTGAATTCTTTTGATGGATTATGGAACAAGGAGTGGCAAGAGCCAAAGCTTGGGGATGCCCATGGCACCCCCAAGATAATCCAAGGACACCAAAAAGTCAAAGCTTGGGGATTCCCCGGAAGGCATCCCCTCTTTCGTCTACTTCCATCGGAAATTTACTTGGAGCTATATTTTTATTCACCACATGATATGTGTTTTGCTTGGAGCATCTTGTATTATTTGCGTCTTTGCTTGTTAGTCTACCACAATCATCCTTGCTATACACATCTTTTGAGAGAGCCATACATGAATTGGAATTTGCTAGAATACTCTATGTGCTTCACTTATATCTTTTGAGCTTGATAGTTTTGCTCATAGTGCTTCACTTATATCTTTTGAGCTAGATAATTTTTTTCTCTAGTGCTTCACTTAGATCTTTTAGAGAATGGTGGTGGATTTGTTTTAAAGAAACTATTGATCTCTCATACTTCACTTAGATTATTTTGAGAGTCGTTAATAGCATGGTAATTTGCTTAATGTTAATATACTTGGTATTCAAGATATGTGAAACTTTCTTTTGAGTGCGTTGAATACTAAGATAAGTTTGATGCTTGATAATTGTTTTGAGATATGGAGATGATAATATCAAAGTCGTGCTAGTTGATTAATTGTGAATTTGAGAAATGCTTGTGTTGAAGTTTGCAAGTCCCGTAGCATGCACGTATGGTTAAAGTTGTGTAACAAATTTGAAACATGAAGTGTACCTGGCTTGTGCATCCTTACGAGTGGCGGTCGGGGACGAGCGATGATCTTTTCCTACCAATCTATCCCCCTAGGAGCATGCGCGTAGTACTTGGTTTTTGATGACTTCTAAATTTTTGCAATAAGTATATGAGTTCTTTTGACTAATGTTGAGTCCATGGATTATACGCACTCTCACCTTTCCGCCTTTGCTAGCCTCTTCGGTACCGTGCATTGCCCTTTCTCACCTTGAGAGTTGGTGCAAACTTCGCTGGTGCATCCAAACCCCGTGATACGATACGCTCTATCACACATAAACCTCCTTATATCATCATCAAAACAGCCACCATACCTACCTATCATGGCATTTCCATAGCCATTCCGAGATATATTGCCATGCAACTTCCATCATCATCATTATGACATACATTACTTTTGTCATATTGCCATTGCATGATCATGTAGTTAACATCGTATGTGTGGCAAAGTCACCATGCATTATTTTTCATACATGTCACTCTTGATTCATTGCACCATCCCGGTACACTGCCGGAGGCATTCATATAGAGTCATATCTTGTTCCAAGTTTTGAGTTGTAATCCTTATGTTGTAATCAATAGAAGTGTGATGATCATCATTATTAGAGCATTGCCCAAAAAAGGAAAGGCCAAAAAAAGGCCCAAAAAAAAGGGCAATGCTACTATATCTTTTTCCACACTTGTCCTTCAAAGTAGCGCCTTGTTCTTCATATAGTGAGTCTCACATATTGTGCTTCAAAGTAGCACCTTGTTCTTCATGTAGTGAGTCTCATAAGTTATCTTTTTATACTAGTGGGAATTTTTCATTATAGAACTTGGCTTGTATATTCGTACGATTGGCTTCCTCAAATGCCCTAGGTCTTCATGAGCAAGCGAGTTGGATGCACACCCACTAGTTTTCTTTTGTTGAGCATTCATAGCTCTAGTGCATCCGTTGCATGGCAATCCCTACTCCTCATGTTAATGGGCATCTCCATAGGCCGTTGATTATCCTCGTCAATATGAGACTTTCTTCTTTTTTGTCTTCTCCACACAATCCCCATCATCATATTCTATTCCACCCATAGTGCCATATCCATGGTTCACGCTCATGTATTGCATGAAGGTTGAAAAAGTTTGACATTATTTTAGTATGAAAGAATTGCTTGGCTTGTCATCGGGGGTATAGAAGTTGGGAACATCTTTGTGTGACGAAAATGAAGCATAGCCTAACTATATGATTTTGTAGGGATGAACTTCCTTTTGCCATGCTATTTTGAGAAGACATGATTGCTTCGATTAGTATGCTTGAAGTACTATTATTTTTATGTCAATATGAACTTTTGTCTTGAATCTTTCGGATCTGAATATTCATATCACAAGTAAGAAGAGTTATATTGAAATTATGCAACTACCATTCCACATCAAAAATTATCTTTTTTATCATTTACCTACTCGAGGACGAGCACGAATTAAGCTTGGGGATGCTTGATACGTCTCCAACGTATCTATAATTTTTGATTGCTCCATGCTATATTATCTACTGTTTTAGGCAATATTGGGCTTTATTATCCACTTTTATATTAATTTTGGGACTAACCTATTAACCGGAGGCCCAGCCCAGATTTGTTGTTTTATGCCTATTTCAGTGTTTCGAGGAAAAGGAATATCAGACGGAGTCAAAACGGAACGAAATCAACTGGAGAAGTTATTTTTGGAAGGAAACCCACCTGATGGACAAGGAATCCACGGTAGAAGATACGGAAGGTGCTCACGAGGGTGGGGGCGCGCCCACCCCCTAGGGCGCGCCCCCCTGCCTCGTGGGGCCCCCGTAGCTCCACCGACATACCCCCTGCACCCATATATACCTACGTACCCTAAAACTTCCAGAACAGAAGATAGATCGGGAGTTCCACCGCCGCAAGCCTCTGTAGCCACCAAAAACCTCTCCGGAGCCCTTTCCGGCGCCTTGCCGGAGGGGGAACCCATCACCGGTGGCCATCTTCATCATGTCGGCGCTATCCATGACAAGGAGGGAGTAGTTCACCCTCGGGGCTGAGGGTATGTACCAGTAGCTATGTGTTTGATCTCTCTCTCTCGTGTTCTCTCTCGTGTTCCCTCTATGGCACGATCTTGATGTATCCCAGGCTTTGCTATTTTAGTTGGATCTTATGATGTTTCTCCCCCTCTACTCTCTTGTGATGAACTGAGTTTCCCCTTTGAAGTTATCTTATCGGATTGAGTCTTTTATGAGAACACTTGATGTATGTCTTGCCGTGATTATCTGTGGTGAGCATATCATGTGCCACTTGATGTATGTTTTGGTGATCAACTTGCGGGTTTCGTGACATTGGGAACCTATGCATAGGGGTTGGCACATGTTCTTGACTCTCCGGTAGAAACTTTGGGGCACTCTTTGAAGTACTTTGTGTTGGTTGCACTATAGGAATCAGCTACTTTGCCGTCCGCCACAGCGGACGGCAAAGCCAAGGATGGCGGACGGCAAAATGCTTTGCAGTCAGCGGCGGACGGCAAAGAGTGACGGCAAAGACAGGGTCGGCAAACAGGCCCTTTGCCGTCCGCTTTTTATGGCGGACGGCAAAGAGTGCTTTGCCTACAGCGGCGGACGGCAAAGAGGACTGACGGCAAAATACTGGCCGTCCGCCAGCGTTTTTCCGTTAGGCGGCTAACAGCGGCCTTTGCCGTCAGCCAGCGGACGGAAAATTTGCCAAATGGCTCATCTCTGAGAAAGCACAGGTGGCCGCCACGTGTCCCCTTTGCCGTCTACCACGGGTCGGGGTGTCGGGGTTGGGATCTCGGGGTCGGGGTGTCGTGTCGGGGTGCCGGGTCGGGGTCATGGTGCCGTGTCGGGTCGGGGGTTTTTCCTCTTTTTTCCTTTTCTTCTTCTTCCTCTTCTTCCTTTTCTTCCTTTTCTTCCTTTTTTCCTTCTTCTTCTTCCTCCTTTCCTTTTTCCTCTTCTTCTTCTCGTCCTCTCCTCTTTTTTCTTCTTCTTCTTCCTCTTCTTCTTTTTTTTTCTCCTCCTCCTCTTCTTCTTCTTCCTTTCCTTTTTCCTCTTCTTCTTCTCCTCCTCTCCTGTTTTTTTCTTCTTCTTCTTCTTCTTTCCTAAAACTGAACTAAACCTAAAACTAAACCTAAATCTAAAACTAAAACTGAAACTAAAACTAAATCTAAACTAAACATAAACCTAAAACTAATAAAACAGAAAAAAGGGAAAAAA
>NC_041387.1:488326514-488342985 GCF_002162155.2 Triticum dicoccoides | reverse complement strand
GACCGGGCGGCGGCGAGTGGTGGGGGCGGCGGCGCGCGTGTGGGAGCAGGGAGAGAAACAGAGAGAGAGGGCGGGGTGGGGCGCGCCGTTAGATATGTTAAATGTTTGTCGTCCGCCCTCTTTGTCGTCCGCTTTTTTGCTCTTTGCCGTCTGCTAGCAGACGGCAAATAGGGGGCCGTTAAGTATTTTTTAAGCAGCTCCTTAGTGGGGCCCCCTCCCTCTTTGCCGTCTGCTAGCCGACGGCAAAGAATCTTTGCCGTCAGCTAGCGGACGGCAAAGAACTGGCTGATGGCAAAGACTTTCTTTGCCATCAGCCAGTGCTTTGCCGTCTGCTTTTGGTTAGCTGATGGAAAAGAGCGTCTTTGCCGTCTTCTAGCAGACGGCAAAGAGCTGGCAGATGGCAAAGTAGCTGATTCCAGTAGTGTTGGATGAATATGAGATTGTGTGATGCATATCGTATAATCCTGCCCACGGATACTTGAGGTGACAATGGAGTATCTAGGTGACATTAGGGTTTTGGTTGATTTATGTCTTAAGGTGTTATTCTAGTACGAACTCTTTTATAGATCAATCCGAAATAATAACTTTGAGGTGGTTTCGTACCCTACCATAATCTCTACGTTTGTTCTCCGCTATTAGTGGCTTCGGAGTGACTCTTTGTTGCATGTTTAGGGCTTGTTATATGATCTATCTATGTTATTATTGTTGAGAGAACTTGCACTAGTGAAAGTATGAACCCTAGGCTTTGTTTCCTATCATTGCAATACCGTTTACGCTCACTTTTATCATTAGTTACCTTACTGTTTTTATTACTTTAGATTAACCTATATCTACTATCCATTTTGCACTTGTATCACCATCTCTTCGCTGAATTAGTGCACCTATACAATTTACCATTGTATTGGGTGTGTTGGGGACACAAGAGACTCTTTGTTATTTGGTTGCAGGGTTGCTTGAGAGAGACCATCTTCATCCTATGCCTCCTACGGATTGATAAACCTTAGGTCATCCACTTGAGGGAAATTTTCTATTGTCCTACAAACCTGTGCACTTGCAGGCCCAACAACGTCTACAAGTAGAAGGTTGTGTAGTAGACATCAAGGCCGCAAAGTTATATGAGGTGTTAAATGCTAGCTGGTGTGGCATAGGATCGGGGTCCTGACATAGGCAGGTTGTAACGCCCTAGATATACTTTCCATATTTGTATCCAACTCTTGCCGTCCCTGGCGCTAAGTTATATTTATTTCTCGGGTTTGGGTCTTTGTCTCCGTGTGTTGTTTTCTTTTTTGGGCATCTCTTATCATGTCATCACGTGCATTGCATTTGCATACATGTTCATCTCATGCATTCGAGCATTTTCCCCGTTGTCCGTTTTGCATTCCGGCGTTTCGTTCTCCTCCGGTGGTCATTTCTACCTTTCTTTCTTGTGTGGGGTTTAAACATTTCCGGATTGGACCGAGTCTTGCCAAGCGGCCTTGGTTTACTGCCGGTAGACCGCCTGTCAAGTTTCGGGTCATTTGGACTTCGTTTGATACTCCAACGGTTAACCGAGGGACCGAAAAGGCCTCGTGTGTGTTGCAGCCCAACACCCCCCAAATTTGGCCCAAAACCCACCAAACTCTGCTCCATGTCCTAGAGCGTTCGATCACGATCGTGTGGGCGAAAACCGCACCTCATTTGGACTCTCCTAGCTCCCTCTATGCCTAATATACACCCCTCCGTTTTCGGATCTCTCCCTCTCCCCGAAACCCTAAAAAAATAGATCTCCTTCCTCCGCCGCCGACGGACGTGTCCGGCCCGCGCCGGACAGCGTCCGCTCCACCCAGCCGCCCGCCTCAGCCAACGCCGCCGCGCCACGTGTCCCGGACGGGCGCCCACATCGCCGCGGTCGCGCCGGCCCGCCCGAGCCCGCGGGGAGCCCGCCTCCTCGTCCGACCGGGCCACTCCCCTCCGCCGCGCCCCGCTTCTTCTCCCTCGTCGTCGGGCCACCGCCGCCTGCGTCGCCGGCGTCCCACCGCCGCCGCGCTCCGGTCGCCGCCCCCCGACTGGCTGCCGCCTCCTCGCCGCGTCTCCGGCCAGATCCGGCCGCGGGAGTGCCGGATCCGGCGACCCCGACCTCCCCGGCCTCTTCCCCGAGCTCCGGCGAGCTCCTGGGCCTCTCCGGCGCAACTCCGGCGAGCAGCTACAGTGTTTCCGGCGAACTCCGTAAACCGCGCCAGATCTGAGATCTAATCCTCTAGGTTGACTTTTCATCCCCGTAACCCTAATTTTTATGCGAAGTTTGACTGCTCGTATCTCCGCAACCGTAGATCCGTTTTAGGCGTATGATATATCAAAATCTTCGCCTCGACATGTACATCGTTTCATTCCATTGCGTCATTTGCATTTGAGGTCATCTTGACGCCCAAAATGCTGTTAGAAGGAGGCTTCGTGAGTTAAATTGCAGATCCGTTAGTTCATCATGCACTTTTGTCATTTTTGCTATGTTTAATTCGTGCATGATATGCCTGTGCCCCTTTGGGATGAATTGTTAAGCATTTTGTCTTCTTTCCAGAGGTGCCACCCATGCATTTTTAGGATGTGTGTGTTGGCTTGTGCAAGCTTGCGAAGAGAGGTACCTGAGATTGCAGATTTCAGGGACTTAGTGATTTTCGCTAAGTCTGGGATATTTTAGTTCATGATGCTATATGTCCAGCTTGTTTCCTAGCGATCCGTGCCTCTTTTGAGGATGATCAGTAAGGGAGTTTTGATATTTATGTCATGCTCTATCCATCCATGTCTTTGTTGGCATTTGTGGAGTGCTCTAGGTTGACTCAATCGAGCTCAACTTTTGCTTCGTTGTTAATCTGGGCAGATCGTCAACTTGTTTGCGATTTCGCCGATGCTACCGTTAGAGTTCCATGCATGCTATGCCTTCGTTCTTGCCATGTGTAGCTAGCACTTTGTGCCTTCTTGCTGGTTATATGCTTTCCTTGTCATGACTTGCACCGTAGTGAGTGCATCGAGCTCGTTTACATGCCTTCGTGAGTTATATTTCAGCGTGTCTCAGTTTTCACTAAGTCTAAAAACTGATTGTGTTCGAGCTATGTTCGTGAGCTCGGTAGAGTATTTTGTGAACCCTTTTGGCCCCAGGTCACTTTGGGTGTTTAGTTAAGCTTGTTGAGTAGCTCCATGCCATGTTCTTACTTGTCATGTTCAGGTTTTCTATCATGTTGTTTTGCTGCTCCGAAGAGAGTTTCGTGATCTGTAATTTCAGACTAGTGTTGATTTCACTAAGTCTGAAATCTGTTTTGCATTTGCGTTTTAGCCATGCCTGTTTGAACCTCTTAATGGATGAATTTGCCTATGGCTCAGTGCTAGTGTTTTGTCAACCATCTTGTGTACATCACTGCCATGTATTTTGTTTTCATGTTTGGTGGCTGTAGCATGTTCATTTCGTTGCATTTAGATGCCTACTTGCTGTAAATCGCAGACCGGTGTCGTATCTTAAAACGCTCGCCATTTCCAAACCGTAGCTCCGATTCCTATGATCTTTATATCGTTTTCAAGCGATTTCATCCCCTCTATCCAGTGGCACACTTGGTTTTCCAAGTTGATGCCAGGTTCATGCATTTCCTGTCATATCTTGCACTTTGCATCCCGCATCGCATCCCGCATAGCATATCGTCATTTCATCATATTGCTTGGTCTTGCCCGTGGTTGATTGTATCCTTGTTGCTTGTTTGTCTTGTTTGGGTAGAGCCGGGAGACGAGTTCGCTACCGAGGAGCCCGTTGAGTTTGCTTGTGAGGATCCAGTCAACTCTGACAACTGTGCAGGCAAGATGATCATACCCTCGAAATCACTACTATCTTTGCTATGCTAGTTTGCTCGCTCTTTTGCTTTGCCACTGCTACGATGCCTACCTTTTGCTTGTCAGCCTCCCAATTGCCATGTTGAACCTCTAACCCACCATTGTCCTAGCAAACCATTGATTGGCTATGTTACCGCTTTGCTCAGCCCTTCTTATAGCGTTGTTAGTTGCAGGTGAAGATTGGAGCCGTTCCTTGTTGGAACATTTATATTCTTGTTGGGATATCATTATATTGCTATGTTATCTTAATGCATCTATATACTTGGCAAAGGGTGGAAGGCTCGGCCTCTCGCCTAGTGTTTTGTTCCACTCTTGCTGCCCTAGTTTCCGTCATATCGGTGTTATGTTCCCGGATTGTGCGTCCCTTACGCGGTTGGGCTATAATGGGAACCCCTTGATAGTTCACCTTGATTAAAGCTTTTCCAGCAATGCCCAACATTGGTTTTACCATTTGCCACCTAGCCCCTTTTCCCTTGGGTTTCCGGAGCCCGAGGGTCATCTTATTCTAGCCCCCCACGGGCCAGTGCTCCTCTGAGTGTTGGTCCGAACTAGAGCCCTGTGCAGCGCCACCTCGGGGAAACTCAAGGTTTGGTTTTAGTTGTACGGATTGCTCATCTGAGTGTGCCCTGAGAAAGAGATATGTGCAGCTCCTATCGGGATTTGTCGGCACATTCGGGCGGTGTTGCTGGACTTGTTTTAACCTGTCGAATCATCTTGTTGTACCAAGATACCGAGTCTGATCGGTGTGTCTTGGGTGGAGGTCTATTCCTTTGTTGACCGTGAGAGCTTGTTATGGGCTAAGTTGGTACCCCCCCTGCAGGGATTGATCTTTCGAAAGCCGTGCCCACGGTTATGGGCGGATGGGAATTTGTTAATGTCCGGTTGTAGATGACTTGAACTAAACTTAATTAAAATGAATCAACCGTGTGTGTTACCGTGATGGCCCCTTCTCGGCGGAGTCCGGGAAGTGGACACGGTGTTGGAGTTATGCTTGCGCAGGATGTTCCTTTAGCTTCTCACTCGTGCTTCGCCTTCTCTTCTCGCTCTCTTTTGCGTATAAGTTAGCCACCACATATGCTAGTCGCTTGCTGCAGCTCCACATATATTTGCCTTATCCATTCCTATGAGCTTAAATAGTTTTGATCGCGTGGGTGTGAGATTGCTGAGTCCCTGTGGCTCACAGATACTACAACTCCAGATGCAGGTCCAGGTGATACTGCTCCAGTTGACGATTACGAGCTCAGGTGGGAGTTCGACGAGGACTCTCAGCGATACTACGTGTCCTTTCCAGATGATCAGTAGTGGTGCCTAGTTGGGGTTATCGATTCAGGACCTTGTCGCATGTTGGGGGTCTTTTCTATTTTGGCACCGTAGTCGGGCCATGAGTGATTTGTTTGATGGATGTTATTTATGTACTCTGATGTGACGTGGCGAGTGTAAGCCAACTATGTTATCTCCCCCTTTTATTATATATTACATGGGATGTTGTAATGATTGCCTGACTTGCGACATTGCTTTCAATGCGGTTATGCCTCTAAGTCGTGCCTCGACACGTGGGAGCTATAGCCGCATCGAGGGCATTACAAGTTGGTAATCAGAGCCATCCCTGACCTTAGGAGCCCCATTGCTTGATCGTTTTTAGCAGCCGAGTTGTGTCTAGAAAAATGTTTTGAGTCCTTAGGAATTATATATCGGAGAGCTTAGGAATTCTTTTTACTTCCCAGTCTCCTCATCGCTCTGGTAAGGCATCCTGGCGTAGAGTTTTGACTCTTCTCTTCTAAAATTTCACTAAAATTTTTTTAGGATCACGCGAGTATCTTGGTTTTGTTCCGATGGTTTTGTGACGAGAACATTGTTCTTGGTGCCTCCTGTCTTTAGGGGTTGTGGCAGTGTCCCGGGGAGTTGAGCTCCGAGGTGTTGTCGTCACAATTTTATCGTTGCAATTCTGGTATACTTGAGATATGTTCGCCGACATCGAAAATCTCTTTTATGCAGTTCGTTGGTGAGATAACCTCGACGCCACCCAGTACTGGGGCGGGAGTTCGGGAGTATCGCCATAACTTGTATAACGGATGCTTTTCGAAGGTTGAGGTAGATGGTTTCCGAAGTTTTCCTGGTTATGTGTTGAAGGATGGATACAGCTGGATGTAGGATTTGCTAGTTTGGGTGAGATATTGTGCTTCCCCTGTATCCCCAACACCTGATTGCATAACCGGAAAGGTTCGGGAGTTTCATAGGCGGGAATTCTAGTAGCTCTAGTTCTTCTTCCACGGATATTGGTTTGAGATTGGGATTTCTTACCGATTATTCGTTCTTGATCCGTACCTTGTTGATTTATTTCTCTTCCTTAATTCTTCGTGGCTTCGCAATTTGTGGATATGTGATCATTTGAAGAGGAATGCATTCGTTCATTTTGTTCGGATGTGAAGACTATATGTTGCAATTTTCATTCCGTTGGATTCAGCTTCTATATTGTTGTCTATCAATGTGCTAATGGTGGTCAACCTCTTCAGGATGGCTCCTCCAACGCGCACGACTCCGAATCCTAATCCGCCTCCACCTCCGCCTCCTCCGGAAGCATGGCAAGCTGTGATGGCCGCTACTAATGCAAACACACAGTTGATCATGCAAATCCTCCAAGAGCGCAATCAAGGCAGTCAAGGGAATCAAGGCCATAATCAGCACCACTTTGCTACTCTGAACCAGTTCCTCGCAAATGGCCCAAAGACGTTCAGCAGTTGTGTTGAGGCTACCGACGCTGACGATTGGCTAGTGGATCTGGGCAAGCATTTTGAATGCAGCAACGTCAGGCCTGAAGATTTCGTCAAGTTCGCTTCTTTCCAGCTCAAAGATCAGGCTGCAGAGTGGTTCCAGCAGTACAAGGATTCCAGAGGTGGACGTGTTATCACTTGGGACGATTTCCGTCAAGATTTCCGCGCTCATCACATCCCTCAAAGTGTGGTTGAGAGTAAGCGTCAGGAATTCCGCAATCTGAAGCAAGGCTCTTTGTCTGTCTATGACTACAACAAGTTGTTCCAGAAGCTCGCCCGTTTTGCCAAGCAGGATGTTCCTGACGAGAAGAGCATGATCTATCAGTTCAGGGGTGGTCTTCATGAGGAAATTCAGCTCGCTCTTGTTCTCTTTGAGCCGTTGAGATACGATGAGTTCTACAACATGGCACTGAAGCAAGAGGCTGCTCAGATGAGATGTGATGCTTCCAGGAAGCGTGCCAGAGATGCTACTCCGTCTTCCTCTACTCAAGTGGTCAAGTAGCAGAAGTTTTGGCTTCCTCCTCCTCCGTTCCGTCAGCCGTATCAGCAGAAGAGCAAAGGTGGCGGTGGTTTCTCCCACCCACCCAACCCAGGCTTTCAGAACAAGGCTTCGTCTCAAGCTCCAAGATTGAGTGCTCCGTATCACCGTCCGCTTTCAGAGGTCACGTGCAACAAGTGCCAACAGAAGGGTCACTATGCCAACAAGTGTACCAACCAGAGGAGTCTTCCTCCTCCTCCTCCTGTCAGATCGGCAAGTACAGCTGTGGTCAAGCACAATCCCAAGCACGCCAAGGTCAATATGGTGAATGCAGCTCAGGCAGAGGATTCTTCAGATGTGATCATGGGTAACCTTCCTGTTAATGATATTCCTGCAAAAGTTCTTTTTGACACTGGTGCATCGCAATGTTTCATCTCGAGACCTTTTGCTTCCAAGCATGATTTTGTTACTCAAATGTTGCCGAGACCGTTGTCTATTGACTCTCCGGCCAGCATCTTGACATCTCGAATGTGTGTTCCGGATGTTACAATCACTTTGGGCGACTGCAAGTTTCTCTCTTCTCCGGTGGTTCTTGGCAACTCCGATATCGATCTTATTCTCGGAATGGACTGGCTCTCTAAGCATAAAGCTCAGCTTGATTGTGCAGCCAGGCAGATTCAACTGACGCATTCGTCTGAGGAGGTCATTGTCTTTGCCGCTCGAGATAATTCCATCCGGTTGTTTTCTCTCAATGAGAAGGGTGAATTGGATGCTATCTCTCAAATTCCTGTCGTTTGCGAATATCAAGACGTCTTTCTAGAAGAACTTCCAGGGATGCCTCCGCACCGGCCAGTTGAATTCGTTATTGAACTTGAGCCTGGCACGGAACCTGTGTGCAAACGTCCCTACAAGCTCGGCCCCGAAGAGTTGAAGGAGTTGAAGAAACAACTCGATGAGCAAGAAAGATTGGGTCTCATTCGGCCTAGTACTTCTCCGTGGGGTTGTGGTGTTCTTTTTGTGAAGAAGAAGGATGGATCGAGTCGACTTTGTGTTGATTACCGTCCAGTAAACAAGAAGACCATCAAGAACAAATACCCACTTCCCAACATCAATGAGCTGTTCGAACAACTCAAGGGTGCTCAAGTATTCTCCAAGCTTGATCTCCGTATGGGTTATCATCAGATTCGTATTCGTGAGCAAGATATTCCCAAGACGGCGTTCAGAACAAGCTTTGGTTCATATGAATACACCGTCATGTCTTTTGGTCTCGCCAACGCTCCTCCGACGTTCTCTCGCATGATGAACTTCATCTTCAACCCCTACACCAATGAATTCGTTTTGGTCTATCTCGACGACATTCTGGTTTTCTCGAAGAACAAGAAAGATCATGCCAAGCACTTGCGTTTGGTTCTTGACAAGCTCAGAGAACATCAGTTCTACGCCAAGTTCTCCAAGTGTGAATTTTGGCTCGATGAGGTTCTTTATCTTGGTCATATCATCTCTGCCAAGGGCATTTCCATGAATCCTGAGAAGGTGTCCGCAATTGTGAATTGGGAACCTCCTCAGAACGTGAAGCAACTCCGCAGTTTTCTCGGTCTCGCAAGCTATTGCAGAAGATTCGTTGAAAACTTTTCTAAGATCGCCAAGCCTCTCTCAAATCTTCTTCAGAAGCACGTCAAGTACGTTTGGTCTCCGGAGTGTGATATTGCTTTCAACACTTTGAAAGAGAAATTGATCACTGCTCCAGTTCTGACTCCACCTGATGAAACCAAGCCGTACGAGGTCTTTTGTGATGCCTCTCTCCAAGGTCTCGGTGCTGTACTGATGCAAGAGAAGAAAGTTGTTGCTTATACCTCTCGCCAGTTGAAACCTAATGAGAAGAACTACCCCACTCATGATCTCGAGTTGGCGGCAGTTGTGCACGCTTTGTTGACTTGGAGACATCTTCTATTGGGAAGGAAAGTGGATATTTTCACTGATCACAAGAGTCTCAAGTACATCTTCACTCAGCCTAATCTCAACCTCAGGCAGACTCGATGGGTCGAAATGATTCAAGAGTACAATCCGAGTATTGAGTATACTCCAGGCAAGGCTAATGTGATTGCTGACGCTTTGAGCAGAAAAGCATATTGCAACAGTCTGATTCTCAAGCCTTATCAACCCGAGCTTTGTGAAGCTTTCCGCAAACTGAATCTGCAAGTTGTTCCTCAAGGTTTCCTCTCTAACCTTCAAGTCTCTCCTACCTTAGAAGACCAGATTCGCCAAGCCCAACTTCTTGATGCTATGGTGAAGAAGGTGAAGATTGGTATTGCAAAGAGTCAGTCCAAGTACAAGTGCTACCGACTTGATGACAAGGACACTCTCTTTTTCGAGGATCGAATTGTTGTGCCCAAAGGTGAACTCCGTAAGGTGATCATGAACGAGGCTCACAACTCTCTCCTCTCCATCCACCCTGGTAGTACGAAGATGTATCAGGACCTCAAGCAAGCTTATTGGTGGACTCGAATGAAGCGCGAGATCGCTCAATTCATGAACGAATGTGATGTCTGCAGAAGAGTGAAGGCAGAACACCAAAGGCCAGCTGGTCTCCTCCAACCTCTTGCCATTCCAGAATGGAAGTTTGACCACATTGAAATGGACTTCGTGACTGGGTTTCCAAAGTCCAAGCGTGGCAATGATGCTATATTTGTCGTCATCGACAAGCTCACCAAAGTGGCTCATTTTCTGCCTATCAAAGAGTCAATCACTGCAGCTCAATTGGCGGAACTCTATACCTCTCGCATTGTCTCTCTGCACGGTATTCCTCAAGTGATATCTTCAGACCGTGGCAGCATCTTTACCTCCAAGTTTTGGGATTCTTTTCAGAAAGCCATGGGCACCAACATCCGCTTCAGCACAGCTTTCCATCCTCAAACAAGCGGTCAAGTCGAGCGTGTCAATCAGATTCTTGAAGATATGCTCAGGGCTTGTGTGATCTCCTTCGGCATGAAGTGGGAGGATTGTCTTCCTTATGCTGAATTCTCATACAACAACAACTTTCAAGCAAGTTCGGGCAAGGCCCCCTTTGAAATTCTGTATGGCAGGAAGTGTCGTACCCCTCTCAACTGGTCTGAAACCGGTGAACGTCAGCTGCTGGGTAATGACTTAATCACAGAGGCAGAAGAAATGTGCAAAGTCATTCGTGATAACCTCAAAGCAGCTCAGTCCCGCCAGAAGAGCTACTATGATAGTAAGCACCGTGATCTGGTTTTCGAGATTGGAGATCATGTTTACCTCGGCGTCTCTCCTATGAAAGGTACTCGTCGCTTCGGTATCAAAGGGAAGCTTGCCCCTAGATACGTGGGACCTTTCAAGATTGTCAGCAAGAGAGGCGACCTCGCCTATCAACTCGAGTTTCCTTCAAACTTTGCAAATGTTCATGATGTGTTCCACGTCTCTCAGCTTCGAAAGTGCTTCAAGACTCCTGACCGCACCGTCAACTTCGAGGACATTGAGCTCCAAGAAGATCTCTCCTATCGTGAGCACCCAGTTGCTATTCTCGAAGAGACTGAACGCAAGACTCGCAACAAGTCAATCAAATTTCTCAAAGTCAAGTGGTCACACCATTCCGACCGTGAAGCTACCTGGGAACGTGAGGATCACCTCCGTTCTGAGTACCCGGAGTTCTTTCAGTCCTAGATCTCGGGACGAGATCTTTTCGTAGTGGTGGAGTGTTGTAACGCCCTAGATATACTTTCCATATTTGTATCCAACTCTTGCCGTCCCTGGCGCTAAGTTATATTTATTTCTCGGGTTTGGGTCTTTGTCTCCGTGTGTTGTTTTCTTTTTCGGGCATCTCTTATCATGTCATCACGTGCATTGCATTTGCATACATGTTCATCTCATGCATTCGAGCATTTTCCCCGTTGTCCGTTTTGCATTCCGGCGTTTCGTTCTCCTCCGGTGGTCATTTCTACCTTTCTTTCTTGTGTGGGGTTTAAACATTTCCGAATTGGACCGAGTCTTGCCAAGCGGCCTTGGTTTACTGCCGGTAGACCGCCTGTCAAGTTTCGGGTCATTTGGACTTCGTTTGATACTCCAACGGTTAACCGAGGGACCGAAAAGGCCTCGTGTGTGTTGCAGCCCAACACCCCCCAAATTTGGCCCAAAACCCACCAAACTCTGCTCCATGTCCTAGAGCGTTCGATCACGATCGTGTGGGCGAAAACCGCACCTCATTTGGACTCTCCTAGCTCCCTCTATGCCTATATATACACCCCTCCGTTTTCGGATCTCTCCCTCTCCCCGAAACCCTAAAAAAAAACAGATCTCCTTCCTCCGCCGCCGACGGACGTGTCCGGCCCGCGCCGGACAGCGTCCGCTCCACCCAGCCGCCCGCCTCAGCCAACGCCGCCGCGCCACGTGTCCCGGACGGGCGCCCACATCGCCGCGGTCGCGCCGGCCCGCCCGAGCCCGCGGGGAGCCCGCCTCCTCGTCCGACCGGGCCACTCCCCTCCGCCGCGCCCCGCTTCTTCTCCCTCGTCGCCGGGCCACCGCCGCCTGCGTCGCCGGCGCCCCACCGCCGCCGCGCTCCGGTCGCCGCCCCCCGACCGGCTGCCGCCTCCTCGCCGCGTCTCCGGCCAGATCCGGCCGCGGGAGTGCCGGATCCGGCGACCCCGACCTCCCCGGCCTCTTCCCCGAGCTCCGGCGAGCTCCTGGGCCTCTCCGGCGCAACTCCGGCGAGCAGCTACAGTGTTTCCGGCGAACTCCGTAAACCGCGCCAGATCTGAGATCTAATCCTCTAGGTTGACTTTTCATCCCCGTAACCCTCATTTTTATGCGATGTTTGACTGCTCGTATCTCCGCAACCGTAGATCCGTTTTAGGCGTATGATATATATAAATCTTCGCCTCGACATGTACATCATTTCATTCCATTGCATCATTTGCATTTGAGGTCATCTTGACGCCCAAAATGCTGTTAGAAGGAGGCTTCGTGAGTTAAATTGCAGATCCGTTAGTTCATCATGCACTTTTGTCATTTTTGCTATGTTTAATTCGTGCATGATATGCCTGTGCCCCTTTGGGATGAATTGTTAAGCATTTTGTCTTCTTTCCAGAGGTGCCACCCATGCATTTTTAGGATGTGTGTGTTGTCTTGTGCAAGCTTGCGAAGAGAGGTACCTGAGATTGCAGATTTCAGGGACTTAGTGATTTTCGCTAAGTCTGGGATATTTTAGTTCATGATGCTATATGTCCAGCTTGTTTCCTAGCGATCCGTGCCTCTTTTGAGGATGATCAGTAAGGGAGTTTTGATATTTATGTCATGCTCTATCCATCCATGTCTTTGTTGGCATTTGTGGAGTGCTCTAGGTTGACTCAATCGAGCTCAACTTTTGCTTCGTTGTTAATCTGGGCAGATCGTCAACTTGTTTGCGATTTCGCCGATGCTACCGTTAGAGTTCCATGCATGCTATGCCTTCGTTATTGCCATGTGTAGCTAGCACTTTGTGCCTTCTTGCTGGTTATATGCTTTCCTTGTCATGACTTGCACCGTAGTGAGTGCATCGAGCTCGTTTACATGCCTTCGTGAGTTATATTTCAGCGTGTCTCAGTTTTCACTAAGTCTGAAAACTGATTGTGTTCGAGCTATGTTCGTGAGCTCGGTAGAGTATTTTGTGAACCCTTTTGGCCCCAGGTCACTTTGGGTGTTTAGTTAAGCTTGTTGAGTAGCTCCATGCCATGTTCTTACTTGTCATGTTCAGGTTTTCTATCATGTTGTTTTGCTGCTCCGAAGAGAGCTTCGTGATCTGTAATTTCAGACTAGTGTTGATTTCACTAAGTCTGAAATCTGTTTTGCATTTGCGTTTTAGCCATGCATGTTTGAACCTCTTAATGGATGAATTTGCCTATGGCTCAGTGCTAGTGTTTTGTCAACCATCTTGTGTACATCACTGCCATGTATTTTGTTTTCATGTTTGGTGGCTGTAGCATGTTCATTTCGTTGCATTTAGATGCCTACTTGCTGTAAATCGCAGACCGGTGTCGTATCTTAAAACGCTCGCCATTTCCAAACCGTAGCTCCGATTCCTATGATCTTTATATCGTTTTCAAGCGATTTCATCCCCTCTATCCAGTGGCACACTTGGTTTTCCAAGTTGATGCCAGGTTCATGCATTTCCTGTCATATCTTGCACTTTGCATCCCGCATCGCATCCCGCATAGCATATCGTCATTTCATCATATTGCTTGGTCTTGCCCGTGGTTGATTGTATCCTTGTTGCTTGTTTGTCTTGTTTGGGTAGAGCCGGGAGACGAGTTCGCTACCGAGGAGCCCGTTGAGTTTGCTTGTGAGGATCCAGTCAACTCTGACAACTGTGCAGGCAAGATGATCATACCCTCGAAATCACTACTATCTTTGCTATGCTAGTTTGCTCGCTCTTTTGCTTTGCCACTGCTACGATGCCTACCTTTTGCTTGTCAGCCTCCCAATTGCCATGTTGAACCTCTAACCCACCATTGTCCTAGCAAACCATTGATTGGCTATGTTACCGCTTTGCTCAGCCCTTCTTATAGCGTTGTTAGTTGCAGGTGAAGATTGGAGCCGTTCCTTGTTGGAACATTTATATTCTTGTTGGGATATCATTATATTGCTATGTTATCTTAATTCATCTATATACTTGGCAAAGGGTGGAAGGCTCGGCCTCTCGCCTAGTGTTTTGTTCCACTCTTGCCGCCCTAGTTTCCGTCATATCGGTGTTATGTTCCCGGATTGTGCGTCCCTTACGCGGTTGGGCTATAATGGGAACCCCTTGATAGTTCGCCTTGATTAAAGCTTTTCCAGCAATGCCCAACATTGGTTTTACCATTTGCCACCTAGCCCCTTTTCCCTTGGGTTTCCGGAGCCCGAGGGTCATCTTATTCTAGCCCCCCACGGGCCAGTGCTCCTCTGAGTGTTGGTCCGAACTAGAGCCCTGTGCAGCGCCACCTCGGGGAAACTCAAGGTTTGGTTTTAGTTGTACGGATTGCTCATCTGAGTGTGCCCTGAGAAAGAGATATGTGCAGCTCCTATCGGGATTTGTCGGCACATTCGGGCGGTGTTGCTGGACTTGTTTTAACCTGTCGAATCATCTTGTTGTACCAAGATACCGAGTCTGATCGGTGTGTCTTGGGTGGAGGTCTATTCCTTCGTTGACCGTGAGAGCTTGTTATGGGCTAAGTTGGGACCCCCCCTGCAGGGATTGATCTTTCGAAAGCCGTGCCCACGGTTATGGGCGGATGGGAATTTGTTAATGTCCGGTTGTAGATGACTTGAACTAAACTTAATTAAAATGAATCAACCGTGTGTGTTACCGTGATGGCCCCTTCTCGGCGGAGTCCGGGAAGTGGACACGGTGTTGGAGTTATGCTTGCGCAGGATGTTCCTTTAGCTTCTCGCTCGTGCTTCGCCTTCTCTTCTCGCTCTCTTTTGCGTATAAGTTAGCCACCACATATGCTAGTCGCTTGCTGCAGCTCCACATATATTTGCCTTATCCATTCCTATGAGCTTAAATAGTTTTGATCGCGTGGGTGTGAGATTGCTGAGTCCCTGTGGCTCACAGATACTACAACTCCAGATGCAGGTCCAGGTGATACTGCTCCAGTTGACGATTACGAGCTCAGGTGGGAGTTCGACGAGGACTCTCAGCGATACTATGTGTCCTTTCCAGATGATCAATAGTGGTGCCTAGTTGGGGTTATCGATTCAGGACCTTGTCGCATGTTGGGGGTCTTTTCTATTTTGGCACCGTAGTCGGGCCATGAGTGATTTGTTTGATGGATGTTATTTATGTACTCTGATGTGACGTGGCGAGTGTAAGCCAACTATGTTATCTCCCCCTTTTATTATATATTACATGGGATGTTGTAATGATTGCCTGACTTGCGACATTGCTTTCAATGCGGTTATGCCTCTAAGTTGTGCCTCGACACGTGGGAGCTATAGCCGCATCGAGGGCATTACACAGGTCCAGCTGTCGAGTTAGTGAGGCCGGCGCGGTTGCGGTGGCGAGCGGCGGCAGGGAAATAGCGATGTCACGACGGTCGACGGCTACGGGGAAGCAGCGCCGGGACTCTGGATGGATCCGAAGTTGGAGCCGCTCCGGTGCCGTGAACAAAGGCGGGGGTGAATCGGCTCCGGTACAGTTCACACGACCATCGTCGAGGCAGCTCCAGCAGCACGGAGTAAGAGGCACACAGCCCAGTGCATGACGGAAAAAGGACAGCATCTCCGGCATTGGGGAGGAGGGCGGCTGTGAAATTGGTGCAGTGGGGGGCACCATGGAGGAGGGGCTGAGGTTTCGCGGCTCGGGAGAAGGGAGCTTCCCGGGGAGAAGGTGATTTGGCTCCCACGAGGTATGAATGGGGGGGGCGGGGCAGGAATTGGGAGGGGAGTGGAACCATGTCTTACGGACGCATTTGTCTGAAATGTGAGGGGGAGTTACAGTTCTACCCCTGCCTTTAGGCTTCTCGGCTTCGATCTGTGTACTGAGGGTCGGGGATAGTAGAGTAACTTTGCCTCTCCCCAAATAGTGGGCGGGAGCGATTTCGCGCGAGGAGGGCGTGTTTTGAAATATAGTGGGAGGGAGCGATTTCGGGCGAGGAGAGCATGTTTTGAAATAGTGGGGGCGAGCTATTTCGGGCGAGGAGAGCATGTTTTGCTAACCATGGTTTACAAATTATTCAGCACATGTCATTTCGGCCAAGGAGAAGGCGCGCGTGGATGAAGTTACGAACCTACCCTCGATGTTCAACGGGCCAATTGATGCGTGTCCCACATAGGACGGTAATTTTGCGTCTCCCATTTATTTGCTCGGGCGAATTCCACCGAGCAGAGGATGTTTAACGGTTCGTTCAAATTTTGGGAGAACGAGCATCCACATCTACCTTACCAAGTCGATTCGAATCAAATTTTGAAATATTAGCTTGCCACTTCTTTTTTAGATGGAGAGATGATGCTCGGGAGTAATGTGTTTTTACATGCTCGTTGCTAGCGATTTACTATATGAAAAATAGTTGACCCACTCAAAAACGCGAATCAAACCCAAAATGAAATATCTTGATTCAATGAAATAGCTCGTTCACTAGGTCAAAATAGTGAACTAAATCCAAAATTGAACACCTCAATCGAGTAGCATGTTGTACAGTATTATAGTACTCCATGAACATGCTGAATGTCAAATTAATGAACTTGTTTGATATACGCATATATCCGTTCTTGTGTGGATTGCAGACAATATGTTCTCCAATTTAAATATTTGAATGCAATTTTATATCGAAACATGGTTTATATCAGTCTTTGATGCATAAAACGCGACCTCCCCCTCTCCCGAACTCCTGTTCTCTCTCTCTCT
>NC_041387.1:488298375-488326219 GCF_002162155.2 Triticum dicoccoides | reverse complement strand
CTCTCTCTCTCTCTCTCTCTCTCTCTCTCCGACAATCTTCAATTTTGTCGCACGCATCCGACACAAAAACCTTGTTGGTCCCTGATACGTCTCCAACGTATCTATAATTTTTGATTGCTCCATGCTATATTATCTACTGTTTTGGGCAATATTGGGCTTTATTATACACTTTTATATTATTATTGGGACTAACCTATTAACCGGAGGCCCAGCCTAGATTTGTTGTTTTATGCCTATTTCAGTGTTTCGAGGAAAGGGAATATCAGACGGAGTCAAAACGGAACGAAATCAACTGGAGAAGTTATTTTGGAAGGAAAGCCACCCGATGGACTTGGAGTACACGTCAAGAAAGAAGGGAGGTGCTCATGAGGGTGGGGGGCGCGCCCACCCCCTAGGGCGCGCCCCCCTGCCTCGTGGCCCCCCTTCGCTCCACCGACGTACTTCTCTCACCCATATATACCTACGTACCGTAAAACTTCCAGAACAGAAGATAGATCGGGAGTTCCGCCGTCGCAAGCCTCTGTAGCCACCAAAAACCTCTCCGGAGCCCTTTCCGGCGCCCTGTCGGAGGGGGAACCCATCACCGGTGGCCATCTTCATCATCCCGGCACTATCCATGACGAGGAGGGAGTAGTTCATCCTCGGGGCTGAGGGTATGTACCAGTAGCTATGTGTTTGATCTCTCTCTCTCTTGTGTTCTCTCTCGTGTTCCCTCTATGGCATGATCTTGATGTATCCCGAGATTCGCTATTGTAGTTGGATCTTATGATGTTTCTCCCCCTCTACTCTCTTGTGATGAATTGAGTTTCCCCTTTGAAGTTATCTTATAGGATTGAGTCTTTTATGAGAACACTTGATGTATGTCTTGCCGTGATTATCTGTGGTGACAATGGGATATCATGTGCCACTTGATGTATGTTTTGGTGATCAACTTGCGGGTTTCATGACATTGGGAACCTATGCATAGGGGTTGGCACACGTTCTTGACTCTCCGATAGAAACTTTGGGGCACTCTTTGAAGTACTTTGTGTTGGTTGGATGAATCTGAGATTGTGTGATGCATATCGTATAATCATGCCCACGGATACTTGAGGTGATAATGGAGTATCTAGGCGACATTAGGGTTTTGGTTGATTTGTGTCTTATGGTGTTATTCTAGTACGAACTCTTTTATAGATTGATCCGAAAGAATAACTTTGAGGTGGTTTCATACTCTATCATAATCTCTACGTTTTTTCTCCGCTATTAGTGGCTTCGGAGTGACTCTTTGTTGCATGTTGAGGGCTTGTTATATGATCAATCTATGTTATTATTGTTGAGAGAACTTGCACTAGTGAAAGTATGAACCCTAGGCCTTGTTTCCTATCATTGCAATACCGTTTACGCTCACTTTTACCACTTGTTACCTTGCTGTTTTTATATTTTCAGATTACAAAAACCTTTATCTACTATCTATTTTGCACTTGTATTACCATCTCTTTGCCGAACTAGTGCACCTATACAATTTGCCATTGTATTGGGTGTGTTGGGGACACAAGAGACTCTCTATTATTTGGTTGCAGGGTTGCTTGAGAGAGACCATCTTCATCCTACGCCTCCTACGGATTGATAAACCTTAGGTCATCCACTTGAGGGAAATTTGCTACTGTCCTACAAACTTGTGCACTTGCAGGGCCAACAACGTCTACAAGAAGAAGGTTGTGTAGTAGACATCAAGCTTTTTTCTGGCGCCGTTGCCGGGGAGGTTAGCGCTTGAAGGTATATCTTTAGATCTTGCAATCGAATCTTTTTGTTTCTTGTTTTATCACTAGTTTAGTTTATAAAAGAAAAGTACAAAAAAATGGAATTGAGTTTGCCTCATATGCTTCATCTTTTTAATATCTTTCGTGAGTATGATGGGAAGTAAAATTGTGCTCAAGTACTAGAAGAAGAATTACATAGAATGCTTGGCATAAAATATGTGAATGATAAGCATGATTGCAATGTTGTTAGTATGAATTCCTTGAATATCCATGATGCTAATGATATGCAAAGCCACAAGCTTGGGGAGGCCATGTTTGATGAAGATGATATTTTTTGTCGCCCAAGCTTTGATGAGCAAATTTACTATGATGAAAGCATGCCTCCTATCTATGATGATTATTGTGATGACACGTATGCTTTAGAGAATAATGATAACCATGAAACTTGTCATCTTGATCCTAATTTTAAATCATATGATAGTTATTTTGTTGAGTTTGCTCCCACTGCTATTCATGAGAAGAATTTTGCTTATGTGGAGAGTAGTAAATTTTCTATGCTTATAGATCATGAAAAGAATGCCTTAGGTGCTGGTTATATTGTTGAATTCATTCATGATGCTACTGAAAATTATTATGAGGGAGGAACATATGCTTGTAGGAATTGCAATAATATCAAGTTTCCTCTCTATGTGCTTCAAGTTTTGAAGCTATGCTTGTTTTACCTTCCTATGCTAGTTGATTATCGTTCCCATAAGTTGTTTGCTCACAAAATCCCTATGCATAGGAAGTGGGTTAGACTTAAAAGTGCTAGTCATATGCTTCATGAAGCTCCCGTTATGTTTCAATTCTTATCTTTTATGTGAGCATCATTATCATCATCATGCCTAGCTAAAAGGCATTAAAGAAAAGCGCTTGTTGGGAGGCAACCCAATATTTATCTTTACTGTTTTTGTGTGTCCACATGATTATGCTACTGTAGTAATCATGTTTTATAGCTTTTGTTTCAATAAAGTGCCAAGTAAGACCTTTAGGATAGCATACGGTGATAGTTGTGTTGATCCTGCTGAATATCAGAAACTTTTGCACCAAGTAAATTAGTTTTGTTAATTCACATAAACGAGGTTCTGCTCTTATTCTTTTTGATCTGGATTGGTACACGAATTACTTAGGACTTCCTAATTTGGTAGGATTTTTGGAGTTCCAGAAGTATACGTTTGATACAGATTACTACAGACTGTTCTGTTTTTGACAGATTCTGTTTTCTATGTGTTGTTTGCTTATTTTGATGAATCTATGAGTAGTATCGGAGGGTATGAACCATAGATAAGTTGGAATACAGTAGATATTACAGCAATATGAATTTAGAATGAGTTCATTACAGTACCTAAGTGGTGGTTTTATTTTCTTATACTAACGGAGCTTATAAGATTTCCTGTTGAGTTTTGTGTTGTGAAGTTTTCAAGTTTTGGGTAAAGATTCGATGGACTATGGAATAAAGAGTGGAAAGAGCCTAATCTTGGGGATTCCCAAGGCACCCCAAGGTAATATTCAAGGACAACCAAGAGCCTAAGCTTGGGGATGCCCCGGAAGGCATCCCCTCTTTCGTCTTCGTTCATTGGTAACTTTACTTGGAGCTATATTTTTATTCGCCACATGATATGTGTTTTGCTTGGAGCGTCATTTCCTTTTGTTAGTTTTTGCTTGCTGTTAGTTAGAATAATGTTTTGCATCTTTAGTTTCAATAAATAAGTCAAGGATAGCCTTTGCCATGCTTATTTTGCTAGTATACATGTTGTTGTTTGAAAGACAGAAAGTAACCGCTGTTGCAAAAATTACCTAGAAAAGTCAGAGAGTGGTATAATGTTGAATATTTTTGCATATTGAGCTATGATAAATTTATTACAGTGAGAATTTTAGTTCATAATTTTTGGAGTCAGGGAAGTATTGATACTCTTGCATTCTTTACAGACTGTACTGTTTTGACAGATTGCTGTTATGGTTGCATTGTTTGCATATATTTGCTTGATTAATGATTCTATTTGAGGATAGGAGTATTAAATATGCAGAGGCATTTAGTATGCAATGTTGAATAATTATTTAAGTGATTTGTTACAGTGGAAAATGATAAGGTTTTGCATTGGTTTATACTAACCTATCTCACGAGTTCTTGTTGAGTTTGTTGTGGATGAAGCTTTTGATAAACAGAGAAACCATGATATGAGAGGAATTAAGGGGACACAAAAGTTCAAGCTTGGGGATGCCCAAGGCACCCAAAGATAATATTTCAAGAAGTCTCAAGCATCTAAGCTTGCGGATGCCCCGGTAGGCATCCCACCTTTCGTCTTCAACAACTATCGGTTAGTATCGGTTGAGCCTAAGTTTTTGCTTCTTCACATGAGTTGTGCTATCCTTGCAATGTAGTTTTCTTTAGCTTTGCTTGCTAGTTGAATAAAGTATCAAGATCTGAAATTATTAAATGAGAGAAAGTATTCGCATAGTTGCATAATTATTTAGCTACTCATTGACCTTCACTTATATCTTTCGGAGTAGTTAGTCATTTGCTCTAGTGCATCACTTATACCTTTTAGAGCATGGTGGTAGTTTTATTTTGAAGAAACAGATGAACTCTCATGCTTCACTTATATTATTTTGAGAGTCTTAAATAGTATGGTAATTTGCTTAAATAATCATAATATGCTAAGCATACAAGATTTGTAAGAATTCTTATGAGTGTGTTGAGTACTAACAAAAGTTTGATACTTGATAATTGTTTTGAGATATGGAGGTAGTGATATTAAAGTCATGCTACTTGGGTGATTATGAATTCAAAGAATGCTTGTGTTGAAGTTAGCAAGTCCCGTAGCATGCACGTATGGTTAAAGTTGTGTAACAAATTTGAAACATGAAGTGTACCTGGCTTGTGCATCCTTATGAGTGGCGGTCGGGGACGAGCGATGGTCTTTTCCTACCAATCTATCCCCCTAGGAGCATGCGCGTAGTACTTGGTTTTTGATGACTTAAATTTTTGCAATAGGTATATGAGTTCTTTTGACTAATGTTGAGTCCATGGATTATACACACTCTCACCTTTCCGCCTTTGCTAGCCTCTTCGGTACCGTGCATTGCCCTTTCTCACCTTGAGAGTTGGTGCAAACTTCGGCGGTGCATCCAAACCCCGTGATACGATATGCTCTATCACACATAAACCTCCTTATATCTTCCTCAAAACAGCCACCATACCTACCTATCATGGCATTTCCATAGCCATTCCGAGATATATTGCCATGCAACTTCCATCATCATATTCATGACATACATTACTTTTGTCATATTGCCGTTGCATGATCATGTAGTTGACATCGTATTTGTGGCAAAGCCACCATGCATTATTTTTCATACATGTCACTCTTGATTCATTGCACCATCCCGATACACCATCGGAGGCATTCATATAGAGTCATATCTTGTTCTAAGTTTCGAGTGTAATCCTTATGTTGTAATCAATAGAAGTGTGATGATCATCATTATTAGAGCATTTCCCAAAAAAGGCCAAAAAAAGAAAGGCCCAAAAAAATAAAAAATAAAAAAGGGAAATGGTACTATCTCTTTTTCCACACTTGTGTTTCAAGTAGCACCTTGTTCTTCATGTAGTGAGTCTCATATATTGTGCTTCAAAGTAGCACCTTGTTCTTCAGGTAGTGAGTCTCATAAGTTGTCTTTTTTACTAGTGGGAATTTTTCATTATAGAACTTGGCTTGTATATTCCTACGATGGGCTTCCTTAAATGCCCTAGGTCTTCATGAGCAAGCAAGTTGGATGCACACCCACTAGTTTTCTTTTGTTGAGCATTCATAGCTCTAGTGCATCCGTTGCATGGCAATCCCTACCCCTCATGTTGACATCAATTAATGGGCATCTCCATAGCCCATTGATTATCCTCGTCAATGTGAGACTTTCTCCTTTTTTGTCTTCTGCACACAATCCCCATCATCATATTCTATTCCACCCATAGTGCTATATACATGGCTCACGCTCATGTATTGCGTGAAGGTTGAAAAAGTTTGAGATTATTTAAGTATGAAACAATTGCTTGGCTTGTCATCGGGGGTATAGAAGTTGGGAGCATCTTTGTGTGACGAAAATGAAGCATAGCCTAACTATATGATTTTGTAGGGATGAACTTTCTTTTGCCATGCTATTTTGATAACACATGATTGCTTTGATTAGTATGCTTGAAGTATTATTATTTTTATGTCAATATGAACTTTTGTCTTGAATCTTTCGGATCTGAATATTCATACCACAATTAAGTAGATTTACATTGAAATTATGCCAAAGTATCATGCCACATCAAAAATTCTTTTTTATCATTTACGTACTCGAGGACGAGCAGAAATTAAGCTTGGGGATGCTTGATACGTCTCCAACGTATCTATAATTTTTTATTGCTCCATGCTATATTATCTACTGTTTTGGGCAATATTGGGCTTTATTATCCACTTTTATATTATTTTTGGGACTAACCTATTAACCGGAGGCCCAGCCCAGATTTGATGTTTTATGCCTATTTCAGTGTTTTGAGGAAAAGGAATATCAGACGGAGTCAAAACGGAACGAAATCAACTGGAGAAGTTATTTTTGGAAGGAAAGCCACCCGATGGACTTGGAGTACACGTCAGGAAAGAAGGGAGGTGCTCACGAGGGTGGGGGCGCGCCCACCCCCCTGGGGCGCGCCCCCTGCCTCGTGGCCCCCCTTCGGTCCACCGACATACTTCTTTCACCCATATATACCTATGTACCCTAAAACTTCCAGAACAGCAGATATATCGGGAGTTCCGCCACCGCAAGCCTCTGTTGCCACCAAAAACCTCTCGGGAGCCCGTTCCGGCGCCCTGCCGGAGGGGGAACCCATCACCGGTGGCCATCTTCATCATCCTGGCGCTATCCATGACGAGTAGGGAGTAGTTCACCCTCGGGGCTGAGGGTATGTACCAGTAGCTATGTGTTTGATCTCTCTCTCTCTCGTGTTCTCTGTTGTGTTCCCTCTATGGCACGATCTTGATGTATCTCGAGCTTTGCTATTGTAGTTGGATCTTATGATGTTTCTCCCCCTCTACTCTCTTGTGATGAATTGAGTTTCCCCTTTGAAGTTATCTTATCGGATTGAGTCTTTTATGAGAACACTTGATGTTTGTCTTGCCGTGATTATCTGTGGTGACAATGGGATATCATGTGCCACTTGATGTATGTTTTGGTGATCAATTTGCGGGTTTCGTGACATTGGGAACCTATGCATATGGGTTGGCACACGTTCTTGACTCTCCGATAGAAACTTTGGGGCACTCTTTGAAGTACTTTGTGTTGGTTGGATGAATCTGAGATTGTGTGATGCATATCGTATAATCATGCCCACGGATACTTGAGGTGACAATGGAGTATCTAGGTGACAATAGGGTTTTGGTTGATTTGTAATCATGCCCACGAACCCTAGGCCTTGTTTCCTATCATTGCAATACCGTTTATGCTCACTTTTACCACTTGTTGCCTTGCTGTTTTTATATTTTCAGATTACAAAAACCTTTATCTACTATCTATTTTGCACTTGTATTACCATCTCTTCGCCGAACTAGTGCACCTATACAATTTGCCATTGTATTGGGTGTGTTGGGGACACAAGAGACTCTCTGTTATTTGTTTGCAGGGTTGCTTGAGAGAGACCATCTTCATCCTACGCCTCCTACGGATTGATAAACCTTAGGTCATCCACTTGAGGGAAATTTGCTACTGTCCTACAAACCTGTGCACTTGCAGGCCCAACAACGTCTACAAGAAGAAGGTTGTGTAGTAGACATCAGTCCCTCTCCCTTTCTCTCCATATCTCTCTCTCTTTTTATGTGGGGGGGGAGTCTTTCTAGTTCGCATGCATATATACACCATCTATAGGTCTCTCTTGCACACTATGTATGATACTCTAGCTAGTCCAACCTTGATATGTTGGGTGCACTCATCGTACGCACACAAATTCCTTGGATCGTTGCCCGTAACTCTCTCACGCACCAATCTGTCGTCTCGGAGCTCTTCCCCCGCTCTCTCAAACTCTCCATCTTCCTGGGTCACACATACACATGCATATCTCACTCGCACTCGATAGGCCCATCTAAAACTCTATCTCTCTCCCTCGTTCTCTCTCCATCTCACACGCACACACACACACACACAATCTCATGCCTAGCTAGCCAAGTATGATGGTCTCTCACTCAATTGTAGGCACAGGCAGTCCCCCCTGTATGTATATGACTAGCTAATCTTAGTCTCCATCACAAACATGTGCATGGTCTATCTCGATTTCTCTTGGGGCATCTTTCTATCGCACACGCACCTCCCTCGATCTCCCACCCATATAGTCCCCTCACGATATCGAGGGGATCTCTCTATCACAAACACACCCTCTCTCCCTCCCCATGCGTACATGTCCTCCATGTGTCCCTCTCGACCTTTGTTCCTTGTTGGCCAGACCTCTATTGGACATGTGCTACAGGGGTGTCTCTCTCCGTTGCAAAAAAATCACACACTAGCTATCTTCGTGTATCTCCTCGCCTCGCTTTTCTATCTCGGAGATGCATGCGTGATATGTTCGCATAAGAAACGAAAAAACACATTCTCTCTCTAATTTATCATTTGTTGTCACTTTCTCTTTCATAGACATACTCTTTTTGCACACTTACTCATTCTCCTTCACGCGCACTTGATCTGTCTCGACTTAGGCACCCTCCTCGGTCCATAGCATATATATTTATTGAAAAGTCAAACATCACAAAGTTTGACCAAGTACGTGGAGAAAAACAATTACATCTAGAACGGCAAACATATACCATTAGACACCATGAGATGTAGTTTTGTATGATGTATCTTTGGTATTGTAGATATAATTAACATTTGCATAAACCAGATCAAAGTTTCCAAAGTTTGACTTCTAAAAAATTTACATGCACTGCATTATCTGGCGGATAGAATATCTCTTTCCCCCTCTCAGCTATCTGACGCACCACTCCAGGCGGGCTTTCTTTTTCACAAGGTAGCAACCAAATAAGCGTGCATGAAATCCAGCCACAACCCTAGGCCGGGAAAAAGATGCTCAGGACGCAAGCCAAACTGACCTTATATCTCCCTGGTTCACACATACACATGTCTCGCTCGCGCTATACATATAGACCCATCCAACACTCTCCGCCCTTGTTCTCTCTCCATGTGACACGCACCCCCCCCCCTAAGTACCATAATCCCTCACTCCATCATAGGCGCAAGCACTCCCCCCGTCCTAAGTATGATTATCTCTTACTAGCCATCAGGAACACACGTATTGTCTCCTTCCATCCATACGTCTATCTCGATATCTCTCGGGGCATCTTCTATCACGCACACACCTTGTCACTCGATCTCCCACCCATGTAGTCCCATCACGATCTCCAGGGGATCTCTCTATGACAAAGATACACTCTCTCATCCCCATGTCTGCACTTTCTCTGTACGTCTCTCACGACCTCTCTCCCTTGTTTGTAAGACCCCTCTTGGCCACGTGCTAGGGGTCTTGCTCTCTCGGTTCCAAACAACCACACACTATCTCTCACCTTGCCTCCATTGTCGAATATGCATGTGTGATATGTTTGCATAAGACACGCATGCTTTTTCACACACGCACACACACTTTTTTCACTCACTCTTTCTATCTCTCTCTCTCTCTCTCTAGTTAGGGACTTTGTCACGTCCATAAGCATATGGATGTTTTGAAAAGTCAAACCTCAGAAAAGTTTGACCAGGTATATGTGGAGAGAAACATTTACATCTGGAACGATCATTAGATTCATCACAACATGTACTTACTTCATACTGTCATTTATCTTTGGTATTGTAGATATAAGTAAATTCTTTATAAACTTGGTCAAAGTTTCAAAAGTTTGACTTTGAAAAAAATGTTGGAACTACATTATCGAATGGAGGGAGTAGCTCTTTCTTTCTCTCTCTCTCTCTCTGCTATCTCTCACGGGCCTCCCCTCTCACTCAAACTCTCTATACCGACGGATTATACGCTCATTGTGTCAGCGTATAGCTCTGTATATTGTTTAATTAACCGGTCAACCAGTCGACATGCTGCCTTGTCAGCTCGTGTTCTGTATCTACGTGTGCTGGTCCATGTAGCAGTGGGTGAAAATAAGTAAACTAGAGGCCCATCTGACACGTGATGAAGTAAACAGAGTTGAAACTACTCGGGGTAGCACCCCACACACTAGTAAACTGAGGGTGCATTGAGGACACACTTCTTGCGCGTGAAGGACACACTCGCGCACAATTCACCACTGCACGGCGGCATGCATAGAAGGACACACTCGCGCACACCCATCACACAACACACACCAGCACACGTGTACACCGGCATCGCTACCGGTTGAGATGGACGGTGAGGCAGCCAACAAGCGGCTCGAGCCAAAACCGCATCCGTTAAGCCTGGACGTCATCAGCAGCCTCCCCAACGACATGTTGCTCATCATCATCGGCCTCCTCCCCACCAAATCTGCCGTGCGGACCGCCCTGCTCTCCCGGCGGTGGCGCCCCCTGTGGCGCCGCGTCCCCCTCAACCTCACTATCGATAGCTGCCTCTGCGACGGGGATTGCAAACGCATGGCCGCAGTCTCCAAGATCCTTTCATCGCACCCTGGGCCAGCCAGACGCCTTGACATCCGCATGTTCAGTACCAACTTCAAGGTCCAACCCAAGTTCGACGAGTGGTTCTTATCCCCCGCCCTAGATCATCTCGAGGAGCTCAGCTTTGAAGCTGGACGATGTCGCTCTCTGCCGTCGTCCGCGCTCCACCTCACGCCAACGCTGCGCCGCGCCAGCTTCAGCTCCTGGTATCTTCCCCAGATTAATGCCACGCCCGCCCTTATTCTCCCTCAACTCAAGCAGCTCGACCTCTTCAATGTTTTCATCTCAAAGAAGGCTATGGAGCACCTGCTCTGCAGCTGTACTGCGCTTGAGTACCTTTGTCTTGAGCAGATCCACGGGTTCATTAGCCTCCACATCGCCTCGACGAATCTCTGATGGATTTATGTGTCTTGCTGGCCCCACAACAAGACATCAATTGGGAAGAGATCACTCCAGCTGTTCCACGTTATGGTCATTGAGAATGCGCCTTTCCTTGAGAGATTGCTTGTATCGGATCTAGAAGGTCCAACAAAAATCAGGGTCATTGACGCGCCGAAATTGACAGCGTTGGTGTACTCGTCTGCCAAATTCTCCGGACTCTTTATTGGATCCGTAATCATTCAGGTATAGCACTCATCTTCTTCTCCGTCTTCTTGAAATTTACATTTTTAAATTTCTTCTTGATGTATTTATGACCGTCTTCTAGAAAATGATTCCCACAAGCTTGACCCAGTCCATGCGCACAGTGAAGATCTTAGCACTAAAATCTATCGGCCCCAATCTGGATCAAGTTGTTGGATTCCTTACATGCTTTCCGTGCACGGAGAAGCTACTCATCGAGGTGAAACTTCTTTCCTATTAGTAAACAGTAATCACAACGTAGCTCAATTTTTTCGTAATTTTCCCAAATTACGATGACAAGTGTAGTGTTCAAAACTGCATCTATGCACTGCACCGAAAGAAATGTTTTTAGTATCTTCTTCTCACGTGATCACCTACATCGTTTTTATGCTGTACTACTATAGTAGCCTAGGCTAGTCATAGTGGAAAGTAACTTAGACTACTCCAGTAACTCCATGGTTACCCTAAGAGCAAGTACTACCTCCGTCCTGGTTTACTCTTCCAATTTTGTAGTATCAAAATTTGACCATAGATTTAACTGACAAAATGTTAATGCATGTCACTAAGAACTATATCGTCGGATTCGTATTTGAACATAATTTCAAATGGTGTAATTTTTAGTGACATGCTTTGGCATTTTCTTAGGTAAATCTATGGTCAAAATTTTATACTAAATACGAGGTAGTATTCCCTCCGTCCCAAAATTCTTGTCTTACATTTGTTTAGATACGGATGTATCTAACACTAAAATGTAACTAGATACATCCGTATTTAGACAAATTTAAGACAAGAATTTTGGGACGAAGGGAGTACAAAAGTGGGCTATGTAGGCCAAAACACGTGCCAAATTCACTTATGATGCATTTGGCATCGATGCCCCTCCATTGCTCACCTAGTGCCCCAATCTGGATCACATACTTTGCTCCGGTGCCAAATAACTCACGCAATGGAAAAACACTGTGTGTTGATTTGACATCGATGCGTATTATGTGGCATACTTTTGCAAAACATGGCATCGGCCACATAGTGGAAGGCAACAAATGCCCAAGCTCTTCATGTGCTCCTAGTTAAATGAGAGGAAACAGAGAGAGAGAGAGAGAGAGAGAGAGAGAGAATATCACTAGCCGGCCAACCCTATCGTATGAGCGAATGATATTGGTACCTCTTGATGACACGGCAATCTTATACAGCCAGCTGCTCTAATATGTTCACTTCTTTTGCAGATAAAAAAAGACCCGAAAGTGAAAATTGTGTTGCACTATAACAATCTCATCGAATGCCTTGATCTCCATCTTACAGAAATTGATTTGATCGACTACCGAGGCAGCACATCTGAGATTAAATTGGCCAGGTTCTTTGTTCTGGAGGCAAGTGTGCTCAAGGTAATGAGGTTTGGTGTTCTCTGGCGCAACAATAAATGGCGTGCTGATCACCGCAAGCGTCTAAGCCTAGATGACAAAGTCTCCGCAGAAGCTAAATTTGTTTTTGAAACATCAAGTGGCCAGAGACTCGAAAACTTATTTGCCCATTAGTGACTTCTCAGGGCGGTGGATTTTAGTTTGTACGATAATGCTGCATCCACCTAAAGTAACGAAAGTTCTTATGTAAACTTCCTAGTAATTCCCTCTTCGTAGGTGCAGCATTACTCCTAACATTTGTAATATCAGTTTGAAACTTGTAATATTGCCGTGTCCTATTCCTGCGTTTTCAAAATCCTACGAATTAAACAGGTCCTAAGTTGGTGATGATGTTGTGCCTCCCATCTTTCACCAATAGCCGTCGGATCTAGATCTGATGCATACAAACCGAACTTCTCCATTTTTTCAAAAAGATGCCCGCATTTGTTCCCTATTTACCAACAACTCCTTGTCTCTCACAATTAGCCTTATCTCCTCCCCACCACATCTAGAAGGCTGTGGAAAAATCTGGCGCGATGGCCGCTGCCGGCGCTGTCCACCCCCAATCTTGGTGTTCCGTGCAATGCACGGGCATCTACGCACGGGAAATTATGTCGAACGGGGCTAGTTGTAAGCAGGCTAGCTCTACAGCCATGATGATAGTGACTGCAGACGGTGAGGCTGACTATGGTATGCCGAACACGGTGCCTATACTCAGGTGTCATGTCCGATGCAGGGTCTTGTCACTTCACTGTGAGGAGCAACACATAATAATTTGACCAACGGGTAGTACAGTGCTAGTACTCCTACTACATTGGTAGTACTACTACTAGTACTAGTAGCACCACCGTCTGGATTTAGGAGTACTACCACGTCCATCTGGATTTTAGTATTTGACTAGCAATATCTAGTAATGCATGTCACAAAAAATGTACTACTCCCTCTGTAAATAAATACATGGTGGTATTGTTTTATTCCTATCGGCGAGAGAACTTAATGTCTTTTTGCTAACTAATAGGATTACATGCAATGAACTAAACACTGCATGTCATGTTTGGTAGTCTCAAGTCAATGAAAGCATGCAAGGCCCACATCTCTCATTGGTTGATATGTCACGAAATAAGAAACAAGGAGGGAGTTAATGTATCGTGCCTAAGTGTTTTAGGATTATTTGGTTTTCGTAAGGTGACTTACACAACATTTTTGTTTACATGCATTAACATTTCATTAGTTAAATCAAAGGTCAAAACTTGGCGCAAAATGCAAAGGGGACCAATAAACCAGTAAACATCAAACTTCTCTCGTTTGGCCCCAACTAGAGGTCCAGTGAGATGACTATACTGCATCGGCACGGAGGGGGACGCAGCTTCATTGACTTACTGCAACTGCCTTTGGGTGAATGACACATGGGCCCAATGGGTGGCTGGCCCACCTATCATACGGCCAAAGGCAGGTGCAGTAGAGGGCCGAGGAGTAGTACGAAATCCTACGCACCTACGCACGCTAACCAAGGGCAAGAGTGATCACTCGAATCGCAAGATCAGTTGACTAGAAGCTAAGCTAGACCCATGGAGGCGATGAGCGCGAGCATCAGCCGGCTGTGCCAGATGGTCCACGATGTCGGCCAGTGGCCCGGAACCGAGCAACGTCTCCAGGTATTGCTTGAGGCCGCCAGGGCGAGGCGTCGCTTGGACGACAGCTTCGTCTCCTTGTTCGACGAGGTCCTCGTCGGTTTCCTCGACAAGTTCACCGTCATCAAGAAGCTCGCAGACGACTTTGACATACGCCTCCAGCAGACGCGCCCAGGCTCTACGATGACCGCCACCCTCATAGGCCACTATGGTGACAACCTCTTCGATGCACTGGTAGCCCTGCGACTGCCCGCCGTCGCACCGGAGAATGTCCACCTCGAGGTCACGCTCGCCGCGTAGCGCCTGGCGCAGCAAGACACCATCGACATAATCACCCACGTCTACGCGCAAATCGTCCACAAGGACTACTACATGAAAGAGGAGGACGATAGGACGCTGGCCTTCTTGGACCGCAAGGCAACCTTGGACGGCATTGTTCAGAAGCTGCTCCTCACACGTCGGTTGGTGACCCGGCGCACTAGGGAGTGAGGATGTCGTTGATGGATCCGCATGTATTTTTATCTTTCCGTCAAACCCATGTAGTAGTATATGGTACTACTAGTAATTATCTTACCTTCGCATCAACTTCATAATTTTTGTACGTACTCCATGCATGAACGGCGCCAGAACCAAACTTCTCATTACTCTAGGCAAAATCGTTATTTTCTATCTATCGGTCGCGCCATGGAGCAGAACCAAATTTTACAAGTTACGAGTTCAAAAGGAAAAGCCTGCCGTGTTCGCGTTGCACCCCCACATGGTTGGTCCGGCACGCCGCTCAAGGGGGAATGCGTGCGGTGTTGCATTTTCACTTACAAGTGGGACCGCAGCTGAGCAAACCGACTATCAGCAAACCCCCACCCCGCCCACCGCACGATGACTGAGAAAACAGGAGGGAGAAGAGATGGTTGTAGCACGCACTCCAAGAAAATTGGTGTCGGATGGAACTCGTGTGGGTGGCTTGTGCCGTACTGCTAGACATGAATGCTAGTTATGGCCCATGCCACCCCACTATATCGAGCCTATATTGAGGTGCTGGTTACATATAACAAATTTCCTGGAGTCCGTGCTCAGCCCTCCTCTATCTCTCTTCTCAGCCAGCCAGCGGACGCGCGGAGCCCATCGTCTGTTTGCTCACATGCGGTCCCACATGTTAGTGAAAATGCAAGAGGACCCACTGAACCTGCACATCTTTCACCTCGACGTGCTGGTGATGAAAAACAAATCCAATAAAGATCTTCGGTGGCCGCTTTTGGAGTTACTCAAGAGTAGTAAGATTCTATTTACAGTTTAACCCAAGATGCACATCATGTGGCTTCAACTACCAATCTATTTTCTTGCATGACATGACCTGGATGCTGGATGTCCCATGTGTCAGCAAAAGGAGGAAGAACCCGACCAAATCTTCGGTTGTGCTCTCGGATTAGACAAGTTGTGGTAACTTAAATTTTATTGTGTAGTAGAATGGATGCAAGTTTTGGTATTGGGAAGAAGAGTACATCGATATATTGATAGAGCGCAATTTAGTAGATGTTCTAGCACTTCTAGCTAGCATAGAGGCTAAAGATGAGACTGGTGCACTTGTTGATACTCCTACTAGAATAGAGGCTAAACATGAGACTAGATGCGAGGAAGCAACGTCTACTTCTTTACACTCGAAGAAGAAAGAAGCACGCAAGATCGAGCCTCCGCAGATCAACAATGAATGCATCGAGAAGGCACTAATCCAACTTACACGAGCAGTTATGGAAGTTGGATATCTTCTAAAATGTATTCTTGTGGTTCTTTTTTCTTTGGTCTTGCTTTTATAGTCAAAATTATCGTTGGAGTTCGTGCAAAATGAAGGTCCGTTTGGGGTCGTGCGCTGGAGTTGGCCTTACAAGTGGGACCGCAGTTGAGGAAACCGACTATTGGCAAACCCCCACCTCGCCTGCCGCGCGATGGCTGAAGTTAGAGAAACGACGAGGTTGAAGAGATTGCTCTAGCACGGACTCCAAGAAATATGGTGTCAGATGGATGCCGTGCTGGTGGCGTGCGTCGTACTCCTGGACGTGAATGCTTGTTCTGGCCCATGCCACCCTACTACTCCTACTACTTATATAGTACTCCTACTAGTAGTATCGAGGATTCGAGGTGCTGGTTACGTAAAGCGAACACATTAACATATGGCTACAGTAAAAACACCCGCCCGATGCGCGAAGCATGTGAAGCTAGTACAAATAGTGTACTACTATTGTTGATTGGTCTCATCTGATAACCTTTTGCAATGCATATACAATTATGTATTCAGAAAATATTTTTTTGCCTCATCGCACCACTCACTCAGAGAAGCGACTCAAAAGCCATTCATAAATATAGTAAGTTTATCACAGGCATAACATTTTATTACATACAATAGGTCATCAACCCACATCGACAACGAGGATACATTATAAATACTAAAGTTTTCATCACACAACAAATTACAAGCAACGAAATGAACTTCAACTCAACCAATCCTCGGTGTTGGAAACGCTTGCTATGAACCATAAGTGATTCTCTGGGAAGGGCCATCCATTGTCGATCTCGAGACCAACGTAGGACTGATCATCCAGGCTGAAGCGGCCTACTATATCAGTACCAGGGTAGGGAACCACCCAAATGTCCGAGGTATAAATACATTTGCTTCTCATAAATGGTAGTAATGTTGTGTCAACAGCAGTTGGATTGCCTTTCACCATCATTGGAAGTTTTGTCCAAGGAAGAGTGAGTTTTCTCCAAGACTATCAATTCTGTACCAGGGAGAAGGTGCTGGCACTAGCACACTAGTATCCATCCCGAATACCATGTAACGGGTGTTGGAATAGGTCTGGAGAGTTCGAGCATGGGAGACTACACCTTCTTCCTTAGTAGTCACACAAGCAGAGGTGATCCATCGGAATTAGTTGCCAGGCGCCACTGAGTATATGGGCGCTGCTCGTCCTCATGCTCGTGATCATCACCATCGTATTCTCCCCCTTGGTTATAAAAACTTTCAAGTATAGGTGGTGGAATGTTCACAGGACCTTTGAAACACAAGAAGAAGGTTAATTAGTAAAGGGAAACTTGCTAACCCGCATGCATGTCGATGAAACAATTATAATTACGGTGGAAGACAAATGTACCGAAACTACGAGGACCCCATGCAAAAACAGTGCCATGAGTGGTGGAAGCAAACACAAGGCCCTCATATTGAATTGCATCACAGTACTCATCCATGTACAGAAACTGGTTTTTGAGCAATATCCATCCAGTCGAACCACGAACGACGGCAACAAGCTTGTCGAAGATAGCAACAACTTCATAGTTCTTGTAATTCCAAGAGCGGTTGGGAACTCGACAAATTGCTATCTTCCATAGAAGACAGTCACCATGATCGTATTTGAACGTGCATACAATACCGGTGTGCTCAACCTCTGGGTAGTCTGCTGAGATTTTTGGAAGTGGAACCCGGTGACGAGTGTACACATTCACAAGTTCCCACTCACAGTTGGACCCAATGTAAACAACCCAATCTCCATTTGCGTGTGCCCAAGCCTTACCCTCAAGCGATGGCATCTTAACATCATACGTATCATTATCAAGCAGCATCAACTTGCAAAAGGCGAGGCCTCCGTCGTCCCCGTGCCAGTCATCAGGGTCACGGCGAAGAAGATAGGGGAGATCAAACCGCTCCTTGACTCTTGGGTTCCTTGTAATGATGTTATTAGTTGAGTCAAGAATGGTCTTGAACGAACCTGCCATGCTAGCTGAGGTGATGACATCGCACCGATCAATGAGTTCCTCCACCTTGTCATCTTTTAGATCGGGGCAAGAATAACAGGGTCATTTCCGGCCTGTTCCCTCCATGGAGAAGACAATCGAACAATGGCAGAAAGAAGGGTGAAGGGCTGAAGGCAAATGGAGGAGGGAGAGGAAGAGCGTGCGACAGCAGTTCCAAATCGAGAGGGAAAGGCGAAGAGTCGATGGACGGTTGCCAGTTTGCCACGGTTCACGAAGAGGTGCCCCGGCCTACACGTCCGTTCAGAAATACTAGTAGAAAAGGACTCGCCATCGTCTCACTGATATGTTGGAACAGGACCACATGTCAACAAAACATGGTGTGTAATTTCTCGTGCAAAATGCAATCTGGCCGCGTTGGCCTGAGGTGCCGCATTAGTTATCGACCTTTATTTTTTTAATGGCGTGCCGTTCAATTTTGAAGCACGACTAACTGGTACTGTACGCAAAGAAAATATAAACTACTCTACCACTACTCCACCTCCAATACTAGTAGTATAAAAAAGATATATAGGCTGGAGCTTCAGCACTTTATTGCTAAGGGCTGCCCACTTGCTTCTCACACTATCACCCTCTCTCCAGATCTAAAAAGACAGCCTCTCTCTCCCTCCTCACCGGTGGTCATAGATCCACCGGGAAAGAAAAGGATGTGCAGCGTTGACGCACTCATCGTCGGCGAGCGAGGTCACGCAAGGACGACAAGGCCGTCCTCCCAGACCTAGCGCACGCGCGGGATGGCCTCCGTCCCCAAGCTCGCTGTCGTAGTGTGTGCGGAGGACGACGACTACGAGCGAAGCCACTTCCCGCCGACCCTCAGGTATGCTACCTCTTTTTGAACCATACCATGTTCTATTGCCCCATCTGCCACGTCGTTGCATGTGGATCTTTTTCCACTCCACCATCTTCCCAATTTTCTATCCTCCGCTCTACTGGCCATGCAGACGAAAACCATATTTGCACTATTAAAGGAAACCCTACTTCATGCAGACTAATCCATGTCTGGAATGAATAAGGAAAGGAAGGGAGACTGTACTGTCCAAGAGAGTAGGCATCAAACCCGCATCTAGGTTGAAGGGGAAAATCAGTAGCTAAGGAACGAGTCTCGTGTCTCTTGGTTGAAGAAGGGTAGAAAGGCATGACAACGCAATAGAGAATGGTCAGGTCGACCGGTTTGTTGTCCTCACATAGGAAAAAGGTGGCTAAAGAGAACAAAAATGGGACGTAATCCACATATGCTGCCTGGATATTTGTTGCTCTTGGCAATCATACCTCCCTCACCACTCTGCGTCCGTGGAGGTACATCGTACTGGTGCGCCCACTGTCCGAATGGGCCTTCCATGCTCTTATTGCCACTTTTTTGCTGTTAGTATAATGCCAGCAGTCAAGTCAAGCAATGCTACTGCTAAAGTGATGCCACATTTACCTAGTGCCGCTCTCAGTCTAATGCCACCGATAAATTTAAGCAATGCCATTTAATGTTACTAGCTTATTTCAGGGTTAGTTGTTGATTGTGGATGTATTAAAGATTTTTCAGCTAAGGCATTCTAATGTTGTTGCACAGCCAGTATACCAACGATGAAACTTGTTACTACCTTCAGATTTTTGCACTGTTAATGCTTATAGATTACATACCTCACTTTCATGAGATAAGTTAATTTTTTGTACAGTGACACCAAAATGCCAAGGCGCTGATGTCATTTTATTTTGGTTAAACTGCACAAAAAATTATGAAGATAAGAGGAAAGGTCAAGAGTGGGCACCTCCTCCTCCGGCTTTCTCTTGATTCGTTCGATCAAGTTTTTATGTTTGATCGATTATCAAGATTGGGATAGCAATTTTTTAGGTCCCCATGAGTTTGAAATGATATTTACCTTGGAGGTACATGGTTTGCAAAAAAAATTATACTGTCATTAGTTAATAATGCTAGTTACCTTCAGACTTTTGTATTTGGTTTAATGCTCATGCACAGCTAGTATACCAATGTTGAAACTTGTTACCTTTACATTTTGTATTGTTAATTCTTATAGAAATCTTCCAGTGCTAGAGTTTATTGAAATTTGTTCAGTAAAACCATTGTATTGTACCTTGTAATAAACTAACTACTCAACTGTTGCACTAGCCACTGGATTAGTGTATATTTGTAGTATTTGAATGGTGTTGCATTAGCGTATGGACATAAATAAAGTGTGGCAAGATTTCCCAGATATGTGCTCAAGAAAACTACTACCTGTTTTTCTAAATACTAGACATTTGGGTACTTTAAATTGAACTGCGAAAACGTCTTATATTAAGGAACAGAGGGTGTAGAGTTCACTCAAATTATCCCGGTAAAGCTAGTCACACCTTTGTTAAAATTAATGTTCATTATGTTATCGGAGGAGGTCTGTATGTTTGTCTCTAATGCCTGTCAACTACATACCTGACATCATGATGTAATGTTAAGTCATTTCCTTTTGTACAGTGTCACTGAATTGTCAAGGCGGTGATGGCATTTTATTTTAGTTGAACTGCACAAAATACGCTTAAAAGAAGAGGAAAGGTCAGGAGTCGATCATTCTTTCAAAAAGAACTATATATGCCTTTCTGACATCAGCCGGTGTTGCCTTATTTATTCCTTCAAACTGGTGGTTAGAAACAGTCTTGCTACCTTTTCCATTAAGAAATTGGAATGCTTATATTTGTGAGTCTATGCTTCAACTAGTTTCGTTTTTACAGTAATCACACTTTCAATAGCTATGCAAATAGGGATGCTCGATTTTAGTGGAACTGCACAAAAAGTCCAACTGGTTTAACATTAGGAGCATGTTTTCTTCCAAACCTTTATATCCAATTGGTGGCACTATGAGATGTTCATTATGAAGGTACATGGTTTGCTACTATTTTGCTACTCTTTTTGTATTGTCATTAGATAGTAATACTAGTGGTTTGCATGTGAATTTATTAGCAGGGTGGACCTACATTGGAGGTGGAGGACAGGATTCAATGATTGGATGCTCAATTTCGGTTGTATCGATTTCACCTCTTCCATCACTGCGAACATGGATATCCTTGGTCTAATGAAGAATAGGCGCTATATTTCTGCTCTGAACCAGCAAATCAATTCAGTATGAAATTGTCCAGGGCAAAACATAACTGTATCAGATTGTCCAGTGCAGAACATGACAGATGCTAAGCGGAAGAGACATGTTTAAACCGAAAATACAAGGTGTGGTATATGTTTACTAGCTGCTTGATATTTGTGCAGACAGAGATGTCTGCCCATTGCTATTTGGCAAACAAACAAAGTGACCATAATTTTGGTTGAAGTGCACAAGAGAATAGTATAGTCACTGCATGCAGTGCCATTTGAAAATAGACACAAAAAGATCGGATAGTCACTTCATGGATTGCAGAAAAGTAGTATTGTACTATTTATTGGCCAACACTAGGTGCTTCATTGCTTTGGTCTGATTATACAATGGGCATCATTTTGCCTAAGTTAAAGTTTGTGTTCCGAAAAAAGTCCCGCGATGTGATCGAGAGAAGACCAAATCATATTGCAGTGGTTGTTCCTCCATCCTGTGTGGTTCATTCTCATGGTTCCAGCTGTTGGTGAAACCACTTACATTTGCAAGAGGAATTGTAGACTTCACAAACAAATTTGTCTTTCAGTCTGTACTGAATGTTGGCCAAGAGAAGCATCCATGTTAGTAGGAAGAACAGATGTTTTTTCTAGATCTTTGCTTTTGGAGCTACATATTTGTATATGATCTGTGAATCATTGAGATGCATTAACATGTTGATCTTATGTATGGGAATTGTACTAGTTGGTTTTAGTTGCGACGCAAGATCCGAAGTGGCTGATCTTTGCTTTTGGAGCTACATATTTGTATATGGTCTATGAATCATTGAGATGCATTAACAGTTACTTATTTCTGTTCGCTCAGTGTTTACAAGTTACTGATCGATCACTAGCTAGCCTACTAATTCGCTCCTGGTAGTTTTATTTCCGACGCAAGATCTAAAGTGGCAGTTTTTTGAATAAAAATGCCTACCTCTGAAGAAACTGACAAGCTACACTATCCTACCTACTCGATCCTACACGGATAAATAGCAAATCATGCACGTACTACCACCTTTCCGGTTTGCAGGGCTCAATTCAAGAAACGACCTACTCGATCCTACATGAATAAATAGCGGATCACGCACGTACTAGTACCTCCTTTCCGGTTTGCAAGGCTTAATTCAAACCTCTCACCAACCAAGGTACTCCCTCCGTCCGGGTTTATTAGTCCCATGAGCAAAGCAGCAAGACCAAGGCATGGCAACAATTAACGGCATCCAGAAGTTTAAGCCTAATTAATTCCAGCGATTTAAGTGGCTGCATGCGTGCCCTCGGCTGTGACTCATTGCATGCTGCTCTATGTACTGGCTGCGAGCGATTCTGAGTGCCTGCATGCGGCCGGCCATAATTAAGGCAGCTAACTGATGCGAAAAAAGATGCGCTTTAATTGTTGCGGGCTTTTTAAATCCGTGGAATCATTATTGACAAGGAGGGAGATGATTCGAGTGCACTCGTTTGACCGTCATGCCGGCGTGCGACCCAGATGGGATGGGACGACACAGTCGTAATTTCAGTTTCTTTAGTTTTCCACGGCAAGCTGGCGCGCTAAGCCATGCATGCCTATGCATTGAATTCTGATGACCGTCGCTCTACCTTCCGCCTATAAGTATTGTTTCCCAGCCTTCTCCGGTGGCACCGTGACCCAACTCGCCATATCCTCATAAGCCCCCACCAGCCGGACGTCGCTCGCCATGTCTGCCATGCCCCCACCTGTCCGCGGTAGGCGAGGCCGAAGGCAGTCACCGCCGGAACTATTGTTCGGTTTTTCACTGGAAGGAAGACGGAGGGAGGAGGCATTCTATCTGTCTTTAGATGGCAATGCGGAGATCGAGGACTTGTTGGAGTGCGACCGCCTGGCGGAGGAGCAGCTTATCGCCGATTTGCGCCGCCAGCGGGACATGGAGCAGCAGTGCAGCGATGCTCTGAGTTGCGAGTAGAGCGCCCGCAACTAGGCCGACTACATGGAGGTCGGCACCCGACAAATAGCCCTGGAGGCTGTCGGGCACGCACGCGTTCGCGGCGCTGATTTTTACTACCAGCTCGTCAAGTGGGTTTCCCGCTTGGAAGCCGAAGCTTCGGTGGACCATGCCGGCATGGAAAGGGCCAATGCACGCGAGCAACGCGCCCTATCGCACCTCTGGCAAGTCCGAGGTGAGGCGCAGGACGCTGGTGCTGGTGTTTAGCATGTACCGCAGATGGCGGCCGGCATCGTCTAGTTAGCTAAGAGTAAGTTAGTAGTTGTACGCTACTAGAGTATTAGTGGGAGTAGATAGTTAACTTGGCTATGATGGTTGTCAATGTGGAAGTTCAGTACTCTATATGTGGATCAAACCTGTTACTTTGCTCTGAATGTTGAACTTTCCGTTTGAACGTATGGAATGGGCTGTTATTTTTTTAAATGGGTTGTATTTGTCCTCCGCGGGTTTAGAGGCCAACTTGTGGGCCTACCAAGTTGACGCGTACACAATCAGGAGATGATTGTATGTGGAGAGGATGACAGCAGGGACCCGCCAAGGTCATGGCAGTACGCAAGCAAGTGCCTCCTTATTTCAAGCCAATAAAAAAATGGCTCCTCCTAATGGATTTCTGACATCTGGGTCCCATGTCATTGTCAACGTAGTCAATAAACAAGAGAATTGCACAACGAGCGGTTGACACCAGGGACCCAGCAGCTCGCCTAGTTATTTTTGTTTTGGGTTAATTTGATAAATGCCACTCCAAATCTAGTGTTTCCGAGAAATTCCACTGCAATTTCCAAACTTCGAAAAATGCCATTTCATGCCATTTCTAGTGGCATTTTTCGAAGTCTGGAGTGGTGTTTTCCGAAGTTTGCAAACTGCAGTGGCATTTTTTAAAGTATGCAAAAATTGCAGTGACATTTTTCAAAGTTTGGAAATTGTAGTGGCATTTTTATGAATCGCCATAATTAAAGTGGCATTTATCAAAAAAAAATTGAGACGGAAGCAGGGTGTCAACTGGGCTGTGCGGGACACTCTGGCCTGTCTAGACAGCCTTTTCTTTTATGTTTACCACAGACCAGCCCAATAGTTTTTTCTGAAAATGGCTAGCCCAGTTTTTTTGTGATTTGTCAAGTAAGTCGCTTTATCAGGCCTGTTGGGTTGCAAATCTTTCAAGACGAGAAGAGCTTCATTCGGCTGGCCGAGAAAATGGCCTATCAGTAATGAGAACTGGGCTGTACATTTTCAAAACACATCAAACCGGCAATTAGTTTCAAATATCTTTTTTTAATTTCGAGATTTTAAATTGCATTGATTTTTATGCGTGGACAATTTATTGGATTTTATATTGATATACATTTATTTTTAAAATTAGTCTGAATGTGACTCGAAATTTCGGGATTAAAAACAGTTCAGACCACACCGACATATGCAAAATTTCGTATAATTTTTTAACCGTGGCCACAATATGGGATGTAATGCTAACAAAAAGAATATGGGCTCCGAAAAACCGTAAGAATTAGAAAATGGACGGTTAATTACTAGAAATAATGGCAGATGGCATGTATGCTGTTTTCCATAGATTTGAGGCTTTCCTAAAAAAAGGTTGACGCACAAGCAGTGACTGTTGGATGTCCATCTAGCGGCCGTCGTGCTTCTTCAATCTCTGCTCTTCCTGCTCCAGCCGCTCAAACAAGCGTCGGCGGGACTGCCCGCTCCCTCCTCCCCGTGGCCGGCAGTGCTGCCGCGCGGGCCTCATCACCCCACTGTACTCCCATCTCTAGCCTAGCCATCCCTGTAATCACCCACACCTGCTGTTATTCTCTGGCGACGGCAGACGAACCAGTAAACCCTCGTACAGTCGTACTCCCCTCCGCGTGGGAAACAATTGTCAAGTCTTCCCTGGCTCCGTGTCGTTCCCTTCCTAGGCCTCGCCGTCGCCCACCGCCCTGGTGCTCTCGGCGTTGCGTGGTCAACATGGTCAACGACCGACATGCATCTGAAGTGGACAGTACGTGGAGAGGCTGACAGCTGGGTCCACGTCCGCACGCAAGGAAATGCCTCCTTATTATGTGCAAAATAATGATTCCTCCACCTGACATCTGGGACCCACCGAAAGGGCCTCTGTATTTCGTGAAAAAAACGTTACCGCCGCTGACAGCTCGGACCCACCAGTTATATCTTTGCACGCAAGAAAGTGCCTCCTTATTACGCACAAAAAATGAATACTCCCCCTGCTAGCTGGGACCCAGTATAGTTGGCCTACTAAGTTGACGGGGACGGAGGGCTTTGTCAACTTAGTCAATATGCACGATTCTAGCTCGAGTTACCGTACGATGTCCATCCAACGGCCGTAGTGCTTCTTCAACCCCTGGTCTTCTTGCTCCAGCCGCCCAAAGCAGCGCCGGTCATGCCGCCTGCTCCTGCCTCCCGTGGCCGGTTGTGCTGCCGCGGAGGCCTCACCGCCCCCATACTACTCCCACCGCTGGCCAGGCCATCCCTCCACTCCACTCACCCACACCCCCTGTTATTCTGCGGCGATGGCAGCGCAGCCGAACCAATGAACCCTCGTACTCCTCTCGGCATGTGCATCCACTGCTGCGTCTTCCCCGGCTCCGCGTTGTCCCCTTCCTAGGCCTCGCCGTCGTCCACCCCCGTGGTGCTCTTGGTGCGGCGTGGTCAATGTGGTCAACGACTAACTTCCATCAGAAGAGTACTGTACGTGGAGAGGCTGACAGCTGGGTCCAAGGCAGACGCAAGGAAGTGCCTCCTTATTACGCGGAAAATAATTATTCCTCCACCTGACAGCAGGGACCCACCGGACGGGCCACCAGTATTTCACAAAAAAACATTTCCCCCCTGACTGTTGGGACCCACTGGACGGGCCACCGTATTTCGCGAAAAAACGTTTTCCCCCTGACTGTTGGGACCTACTGGATGGGCCACCGTATTTCACGAAAAAACATTCCCCCCGCTATCAGCTCGGACCCCCCGGAAGTGCCTCCTTTTTACGCACAAAAAAATGAATACTCCCCCTACTAGCTGGGACCCACCATGGTAGGAGGCTGAATTGTGGGCCTACTAAGTTGACTGGGATGGAGGCCTTTGTCAACTTTAGTCAATATGCACGATTCTAGCTCCACTGACCGTACGATGTCCATCCAACGGCCGTAGTGCTTCTTCAACCTCTGGTCTTCTTGCTCCAGCCGCCCAAAGCAGCGCCGGTCGGGCCGCATGCTCCTGTATCCCGTGGCCGGCTGTGATGCCGTGGAGGCCTCACCGCCTCCTACTACTCCCACCGCTGGCCAGGCCATCCCTCTACTCACCCACAGCCCCTGTTATTCTGCGGCGACAGCAGCCTCACACCGCAACCGAACTAGTGAACCCTCGTACTCCTCTCCGCGTGGGCATCCACTGCCGCGTCTTCCCTGGCTCCGCGTCGTCCCCTTCCTAGGCCTCACGGTCGTCCACCGCCGTGGTGCTCTCGGCACGGCGTGGTCAACGTGGTCAATGACCGACTTCCATCGGAAGAGTACTGTACATGGAGAGGCTGACAGGTAGGTCCACGGTAGTCGCAAGGAAGTGCCTCCTTATTACGCGCAAAATAATTATTCCTCCACCTGACAGCGGGGACCCACCGGACGGGCCACCGTATTTCGCAAAAAAAACATTTCCCCCTGACTGCTGGGACCCACCAGCTACATCTTCGCACGCAAGGAACTGCGTCCGGAAAAAAAACAATTCGCCCCCCTTACTGCTGGGACCCACCAGCTACATACTCGCACGCAAGGAAGTGCATCCGGGCAAAAAATAAAAAAAAACGATTCGCCCCCCTGACTACTGGGACCCACCATCTACATCTTTTCACACAAGGAAGTGCCTGACAGTCGGGACCCACCTGGTCGAAGTGTACATAGCGTTGTCATTCTGGTCACGAACGTGTACGTACATACTGGTGGATGTAGAGGCGCACACGCGTCGTAGTAGAGGCGCGCACGTAGCATGTACACGTACGTACAACGGCCAGGGTGCAAGAAACAAAATACGGCCACGTACGTACATACGGGCGGGGTCTCGAACGCGTACTTGCACATACGTACGGCCAAGGCTCGTGTACATGGCTGGGTCGGAACGGAGAAACTACGTCATCGTCGTGTTCATGGGGAGGCAACGGAATGCGTCATGTTCATTGGGAGGCAACGGAATGTGTCGTGTTCATCGGGAGGCAACAGAACGCGTGGGAGCCAACCGGCTTGGATGGAACAGGCGATGGAAACGAGGCCTGGCGTACCGCACAACGGAGGAAACGGCCTTGTGTTCGATCGGCCACATTTGAAACAGGATCTTGTTCATCGGGAGGGGTCTGGCCTACCGCAAAACAGAGGAAATGAACCTCCTACGGTCGAAACGGGCTCCTGATGATTGGGAGGGGTGTGGCATACCGCAAAACGGACGAAACGGACTTGTGTTGGAGCGCTACGGTCGAAACGGGGGTCTTGTTCATCGGGAGGGGTGTGGCGTACCGCAAAACAGGACTCCACGGGATACTGTTCATCTCCACCATCGACCTCCTCCAGCCTCCACGGGCTACTGTTCATCCACCATGGACCTCCTCCAGCCTCCACGGGCTCCTGTTCATCCACGTGCCCATGTTCATCCAGCCTTCACCGTGCGCTACTCCACTGGCTACTGTTCAACCACCCCTCTCCATGGGCTCCTGTTCAACCACCCCTCCATGGGCTACTGTTCATCCAACCCTCCACCATCTACTATTCATCCAGCCCTCCACGGGGTTGTCTTGTTCATCCAGCCCTCCATGGGGTCCTGTTCATCCAGTCCCAACCGGCTCGATCGATCGGGGTCTTGTTCATCCAGAGGCAACGCCATGGGGTCC
>NC_041387.1:488272708-488298153 GCF_002162155.2 Triticum dicoccoides | reverse complement strand
GGGAGCATCGATCGGCTTCAGTTAGCAGTAGTAGCGAAGGAATCGCTCGATCGGTTCAGTTAACAGCCATCGATCGGTCGGTCGGGTTCAGTAACGTGTAGCCTGCAGTGCAATCGGTCGGGTTCAGTTAGAGCCCAACGCCTCACTCGGGTTCAGTTAGAGCCCACCTCGCACACATGCGCATACGTGTATGAGAGAAACGCGCATAGCTCGGCCCCCGATCACCCACCGTAACCGGGAACTCGCCGAAATTTTCCTCGCCCTCGCTTCTACCACGGTTTTTCCGTCATGGACGGCCCAAAGAATGTCATGCAGCTGCGTCTCTGGCCCGCCCAGGACGAAAAGCCCATTTTCTGTCATGATTTTTTGTCATAGAAGTAGGAGCCCACCACATCTATGATGATACCGGGTTTTGTCACAATTATCGTCATAGAAGTGTCATAAGTATGACAGAAAAAAAATCGTTCGGCCCAAAATGTCACGGATGTGTCTTTTTTTTTGTAGTGATCATAAGCGAGCACTCGAGGTGACCCGTATATGAGTTCTGTGGGGAGAACTGCTTCTGCCCCGTATACCAGGGCAAAGGGTGTCTGGCCGGTGGCTCGATTTGGCGTTGTTCTGATCGACCAAAGAACCGCCGGCAACTCATCAATCCAGCGCCTTCCACTCTTGTGCAGCCTGTCAAAAGTCTTCGTCCTCAGGCCACGCAGCACTTCAGCATTCGCTCTCTCCGCTTGGCCGTTGCTTCGTGGGTGTGCCACGGAAGCAAAACAGACCTTGCTGCCGAGGTCTCCAATGTATTGCATGAAGGTGTGGCTTGTGAACTGTGTGCCGTTGTGAGTGATGACTCTGTTCGGCACACCAAAGCGGCAAACTAGCCCCTTAAACAATTTGATGCCTGATTGTGCGGTCACCTTCCTCATTGCTTCCACCTTTGGCCACTTTGTGAACTTGTCGATTGCAACGTACAAGTACTCAAAGCCCTCGACGGTGCAGGGAAAAGGGCCCAGTATGTCGAGCCCCCAGACCGAGAATGGCCAGGAGAGAGGGATTGTCTGCAAGGCTTGAGCTGGCTGATGAAGCTTCTTTGAATGGAACTGGCACGCTTCACACTTGGTTACTAGTGCCGTCGCATCCTAGAGGGCAGTGGGCCAGAAGAAACCTTGCCATAAAGCCTTGTCGGCAAGGGCCCTCGACCCTATGTGGGAGCCACATATGCCTCCATGTATCTCTGCCAACAGCTCCAGTCCTTCCTCCCAAGGGATGCACTTCAATTTCACACCATTTGGTCTTTTTCTGTACACAGCGTTGTCAACGAACTGATACAGGGCAGACCGGCGGGCTACTTTATCTGCTTCCTCCTGCTCCTTAGGAAGCTCCCCTGTTTGGAGGAATCGTACGGTATGTTGCACCCATGCGGGAGCCTGTGGCTCGACGGCAAGGACCAAAGGCATTTCCTCTACCGCGAGAAAGGTCGCCTCCATGGCAAGGGCTTGGCGCCCCGTCGGAGTCAGTTGTCCCACGGCAGGCTTGGCACCACGACAACATCTTCGCCAGTGGCTCTAGGGAGCTCGGTGGGGAAGTATTTGCCGGGGCCTGACTTCCTCTGCTTATTCTGCCCTGTTGATGGTTCAACGGATGGTTGAGTTAAACGAAGCACAAAAGTACCTGGTTCCACAGGTAGCTTGCGGGCGACGCGCTTCGACAGGTAGTCAGCAATGTCGTTCTCCACTCGGGGGACATGCTCTGCCTGAATACCGTCAAAGCGCTCCTCCAGTTTCCTCCCTTCATCTACATAGGCTTCCATCAACGGGCTTTGATAATCCTTGTTGATCTGCTGGACGACGAGCTGTGAATCGCCCCTGACAATGAGCTTTTGACCCCGAGGTCTGCTGCGCCTGAGACCGGCAAGCAATCCTCGTACTCAGCAGTGTTGTTCGTCGACATCTCCCTGGGAAAGTGCATCTGGATCATGTACTTGAGGTGCTCTCCGGTGGGTGCGACAAGCAGCACACCAGCACCGGTGACTTGTAGCGAAAAAACCCCATCAAAGTACATAATCCAAGTGCGACTCGTTTCCTTGCCGGCGAGAGTGGTCTCCTGGATCTCTTCATCAGGCGTCGAGGTCCATTCGGCAATGAACTCCGCCAAGACTCTGCTCTGAATCGTCGTGGTGCTTTCGAACTTCAAACCAAAACTTGACAGCTCCAAGGCACATTCCACAATCCTCCCCGTTGCATCTGGGCTATGCAGTATCTATTGCAGCGGGAGGCGGGTGACGACGGTGATCTCGTGTGCTTGGAAGTAATGACGTAGCTTCCTTGAGGCCATAAGGAGGCCGAAGAGCAATTTCTGCACACCAGAGTACCTTGACCTAGCCCCCTACAAGAGGGAGCTCACGAAGTAAACCGGGTGCTGCACCATCTTCTTCTTTTGCACCACTTCACCTGGTTGCGTGGGTCCTGTCACACTGATGTCAGATCTTGCCGGGGACCCAGCCTTGCCGGGGCCAGGCCCTGCCGGGGAGAATTCTGGCTCGCCATCCGTCAACTCTGCCATTGTCGCTGCCTCTTCGTCGTCCTCCCTCTGCGCCACCAGTGCGGCGCTAACCACTTGATTTGTTGCCGCTAGATATAGCAGCAACGGTTCTTGTGGTTTGGGCGCAACCAGCACTGGGTGGAGGAGCGGTATTTCTTCAAATCCTGCAACGCTGCCTCAGCCTGTGGGGTCCACTCCATTGGGCTCGCCTTCTTCAAGATCTTAGGTGCCTCGATCTGCTTGATGGCCTTGATCTTGTCCAGGTTCGCCTCAATCCCACGCTGCGACACAAAGAACCTGAGAAGCTTGCCGGACGGGGACAACGAAGACACACTTCTCAGGGTTCAGCTTGAGGTTGATCTTGCGCAAGTTTGCAAACGTTTCCTCCAGATCTTGCACAAGTGTTGCCTTGTCCTTGGTTTTGACCACTATGCCATCCATATAAGCTTCCATATTTCTATGTAGCTGAGGCTCAAAACCAATTTGTATTCCTCTTGCAAAGGTCGAGCCAGCACTCTTCAACCCGAAAGGCATCCGTAAAAAGCAATACGTACCACATGGGGTGATGAATGTTGTCTTCTCCTCATCTTCTCTTGTCATGAAAATTTGGTGGTAGCCTGAGTAGGCGTCAAAGAATGATAACAGGTCGCACCCGGCCGTGGAGTCAACAATCTGGTCGATGTGCGGCAACGGGAAAGGATCTTTTGGACAAGCCTTATTGATATCTGTGTAGTCAATACACAGCCTCCACTTCCCATTTGCCTTGCGCACCACCACTGGATTGGCCAACCACGTCGGATGGAGTACCCCTCTTACCAAGCCTGCCGCCTCTAGATTCCTGATCTCTTCTATGATGAACTCCTGCCTCTCTAGAGCTTGCTTCCTGACCTTTTGCTTGACGGGCCGCGCATGAGGACAGACAGGAAGATGGTGCTCAATCACTTCCCTCGGAACACCGGGGATGCCAGATGCTTGCCATGCAAATACATCGACATTTGCCCGTAGGAAAGTGACGAGCTCGCTTTCCTATTTGCCATCGAGGGTGGAGCTTATGGTGAAATCCCCTCCCGTGCCGTCCTCTCTGACGGATACCTTCTTGGTCTCTGGTGGTGTAGCTCTGGATTTCTTGCTCTTGCCGGTGGAGTTCTTTAGCACGTCCTCAACGGGAGCACAGCACTCCGGAGAGGTGCGCTTGCTGGAGTGGGTGCGAGAGGTCTCGCCGGTCTTCTTCCCTCCCAAGGCTTCAATGGCAGGAGCAAGTGCCTTGGCGGCAGCTGCTGCAACTGCTTCCCGATACAGTTGGTCAATGCAAATCAGCGCATCTTTCTTGTCGGAGGGGACGGTGATGATGTTCATCGGCCCGGGCATCTTCAGTGTGTTGTAGGCGTAATGGGAAGCCGCCATGAACATGACCAGCGCCTGGCGGCTGAGGATCCCGTTGTAGGGCAAGGGGATCTCGGCTACATCAAAGATAATCTTCTCCGTCCTATAGTTCAACTCGCCTCCAAATGTCATGGGAAACGTAACCTTTCCCTTCGGCTGGCTCCTCTCTGGGTTCACCCCTTGAAACGTGCTCGTCTCTTCAAGATCTCCATCAGGAATCTGCAGCCTTTTGATCACAACAGGCGAAATCAAGTTCAGACCAGCCCCGTCGTCAACTAGCATCTTCGTCACCTTGAGGTTGCGGATCGTTGGTGAAACCAACAACGGCAAACACCCAACCGCAGTAGTGCGTTCAGGGTGGTCCTCAGTGTCGAAGATGATAGGCGTGTTGGACCACTTCAGTGGCCTCCCTGCATCGAGTGATGGCTCCACCGCTGTGATCTCACGCTTCCACTGCTTGAGCTGGCAGTGAGATGCGTGCAGCGAGGCGCCACCATTGACGCACATGGCCTCTGTAGCCTTCTGAAACTCGTGGTCGCCGGACTCGTCGTCCTCGTCATGATCATCATCTTCATGCTTCTTGTCGCAGCCTCGGGGCGGGCCTCTCTTGCTGGTTATCCTTGCCGCGGAGGCCTCCTTGGCCGCCACGCTTCTTGTCGGATCCTTCGGCACCATCTTGACCCTTCTCCTTGTCCCGCCTCTCATATTTAGCTTTCTGCTTCTCAGTGAGCAGCTCAACTTGTCGGCAGTTCTGGAGGTCGTGGCCTTTGGTGCGGTGGATCTTGCAATACTATTTGTCGGAGCCCCCTGGCTTGTCGGCGGCCACCAAGGCCCGGCAAGCGGCACAACCGGCAACCTCCTTGCCCGGGTTGCTTGCCTTTTCCTTCTTGGCAGTGCCGGTGTCGTTGGATCCCTCGATGGCATGCACAGTCTTACCCTTGCGCTTTCTGTTACTGCGCCGACCCTTCTTTGTCGGGGCGGTGGTGTCGCCGTCTGTGGAGTCGGTTTCCGCACCGGCGTCCTCGCCGAGGTACTTCCTCCCCTCTTCAGCCCGAGCGTACCTGTCGGCTAGGACGTATAGTTCGGCCACATTATTGACCTTGTTCATCGCCAGCTCCTCACACATCTTGCGGTTGCGCACATTCTGATGGAATGCACTAATCACGACGGTGGGATGAATGCCTTGGATGTTGTGGTTGAAACTTTAGATGTACTTGCGCAGGTTTTCTCCTTCCTTCGAGGGGATGATGTGAAAATCGCTCGCCTGGCCATGAGCTTGATGGCCTCCAGTGAAGGCGCCAACAAACTCATGACACAGATCCGACCAAGAAGAAATGGAATCCACCGGCAAGTGCATCAACCATGATATAACATTGGGCTTGAGCGCCAGTGGGAAGTAATTGGCAAGCACCTTATCATCGCGGGCTCCAGCAGCCTGCATCGCGATGGTCTAGATGCTAAGGAACTCTGACGGGTGAGTCTTGCCGTTGTACTTCTCGCTAATGTCGGGCTTGAACGTGCGGTAGGAGGGCCACTGGAACTGTCGCAGCTCACGGGTAAAGGCTGGACAACCCACCTCGTAGATAGGCTGTCGTAGCCTCCCGGTGTCGGGCGGTCCATAGTGGGTCCTGCCGCCTGTCTGATTGGTGGCGTGCATCACGCCGGCACTCGATGGTGGTTCGAGCGTCTTCAAGGGCTCGCTCCCGAAGAACTTAACGTTGGTCGTTGTGGGTCCGCGGATCAGACGGCGCTATGGAGATATTATCACAAGCGTCGTCGCGATGGATTGACACCCGCGGTGGCTGGCGTGGGGGAGCAGAGTGCATCGTGGCTGCGTCGCCCCCGGCCATCCCACCACTGGCATCCGGTGGCTCGACGGAGCGACGGCCTACGGGCCCTGCTGGCCGCGGCTCATCTTTGTTAGTGATGCTGACGAGGCTCCGCACAGTGGCTCTCCACTCGTTGAGCCTCTCCGCAGCGGGAGGAAAGTCGAGGAGCGGCTGCACACGCGCCAGAGCTTCTGCTGGTGTGGGCGGCGGTGAAAGCTGCGTGTACCGTGACGCGCTTCGACTTCTAACTATGTTAGAAGGAGCTCTATCACGGCCCTGCGGTCGTCCGCCATTTTCACCAGCACCTCAACGTGCATGCTGGTCTTCCTTGTCCCGCGAAGGACGCGCGGGACTCTTCCCAGGGCGGCGCCCCGGGTCACCAGCGGGGTGGCACTGCTCATCGCGCACAACTTGGGAGGAACGCGCTGTGGGTGCCGGTGTTGGTGTCTTGGAGGCCGCCGCGCCGCCGTCGGGCGGCATGGCGATGCCCCTGGAGGGCCCCGCGCCGCCTGCGGGGGGCCCAACTCCGTCTGTGGAGTTTGCGACGTGCGGCCCATCGTCTGGCGCATGAACAAAGCCACTCGCCAGGTCTGGACTGCCAGGGTGATGTGGGTGTTGGCGGGTCACGCCACGGGTTCTTTCCACGACTGGCCCGCTACTGGCCCGCACTGGTACAGGCAGTCTGGTTCCAGACAAACCGATCGCCGTGGTCGTCTTCCTCTTGGGAGCCATGGTGACGAAGAGCTGTTCGACTAGCTGCTAAACCAGATTCTCACAACTACGCTCCCCTACCTGGCGCGCCAAAGATGTCGGTGGAAACAACACCTATGGGATCACAAGAATCCCTACTACGGTTGCGGGGCGCGGGGTCATGAGAAGTGCGGGATCAGTAATCAGCACAAGCACACGGGTCATTTACCTAGGTTCGGGCCGCGAGGAAGCATAATACCCTAGTCCTGCTTTGGTATGTATATCGATCTTCTTGGATTTCTTGAGCTAGCTACCAAGAGTGTAACTTGTCCAAGGGTCCGAATCCTCCTCCTGAATGCCTCAAGCCTCCTTTTATAGTCAAGGGGATCGCCACAGTGCCACACAGGAGGTGGCATCAGTGTACGGGGCTAAGCTTATCGCTTTAACCATTACGAGACAAGACGCATTTAATGCGCCCCTTAGGTGTCCCCGTCACTTTACCGCCGCCTTGCCCTGCTTCGACACGTGCCCGGGCCAGCGAGGCGGTCAGTGCCATGTAGGCTGATAGGCTGCTGAGGTGGCGCGGTGGTAGGGCCTTCACGAAGATTTGCATGCCACCCCGTAGGCATGCATTGAGTTGGCTTGGAAGCCCCACGTCGACACGCAGGTGCCTGACTAGCTGGTGGGCTGGCAGCTGCATGGGAGCGGCGGTGGAAACTTGGCGGGTGTGGGCCTGGCTGTGGCCCCGCGGATGTCCTCGGTAAGGGCCTTGCCGGGGCCCCGGCAAGGATCTCGCCGGAGGTCTTGTGGGTTTCCTCGGCAAGGATCCTGCCGAGGTTTGTCGTCTTCTAATCCTCATCTGATTTGGAGTACTTCTTGTCTTCACAAAGATCTCATGCTATCATGGAGACGCCTCCCGAGCCTTGGTCCCAATGTGGTTGTCGGGAACCTTGGGCTCGAGGGTGGCGTGCTCCGCTGGCATTGGGCAAGCTGCCCCGGCAAGGTCCTTGCGGAGGCCGTGGAGGCCGCCCTGGCAAGGGTCTTGCCGGGGGAACCCACCTCACCTTCTTGCTCTTTGTGTCTCTATCTTGGCGTTGCTTTGATCGCCTTGTGGCATTGATTCCCTGCCCCTGCCCCGCTTAAGTGTGGCTGCAGGCGTGGCTCTGACTGCCCGTGCACAGGTAAAGGGGTACAAAGTAGTGCCCCTACTTCTATACACTGACACATTGTTCGAAGGAAGATCAACCCCTATGTGAATCCCCGTGCCAACTTTAGAGGGAATGATCTATTCTGGACCAAGTAGCAGAACCTTATCTATCTGGATGTGATCAAGGCCAAGCAGAACGTCTACGTGGAAGTACACTGGATTGACATGAATCACATGAGGCAGGACAAGCACCATGGCTATTTTGGAGAGGCTTTGGATCTAGTGGAGTAGTTTGGCATTGAGCACATGCTTAGCTTTCACCTGGACTATGACCCAGACATTGTGGCTCAGTTCTTTGCTTCGGTCCACTTCCATTCTGATGAAGCAAGGACCATGACATGGATGACCAATGGTCAAAGGATGACTGCTAAGTGGAAGGAATTCATGGATTTGCTGCATGTTCCAGATGAGGGGCTCGACACACCCGTTGGAGTTTGCCCTCATGCCAACTCTGAGTCTACCAACAAGAACAAGCTCCAGCCCTTCCTTGTTGATAAGACGCTTGCTAGTAAGAAGAAGGTGTGGGTGTTGAACTCCTTCATTGACATCATGCATCAGATCTTCCGCAACACCCTCTTGCCGCGCATCGGTGACATGGTCCAGGTGCATGCTTTTCTTGTGGATATGATGCTCATTTGTGAGGAGGCGCGTCAGGCTCAGACGCAACCACTTGATGTCTCACATATCATGTGGTGCGAGCTTTAGTTTGTGGTGTTCAACCATAAGGTCCCCATCTATGGGACCTACCTGTTTCTCTTGATCTCCAAGACTTGGGAGAAGCTCTATCCCAATGATGAGTTCATTGCCCCCGTCTGGATTCGTCATGAGCCCATCAAGCTCCGCATCAAGAGCCAATGGGCTAACACCACCACTGAGGCCAAGGCTGCCAAGATGGCTGTGGATGAGGATGAGATCGAGAAGGAGGAAGCTGCTGAGGACCGTTCTGTTGGTTACACTCCTCCCTCTACTGAGCCCTCTTGGGCGAAGAAGCTGAAGACGAAGATGAAGAAGTTGTTCTGCATGCAGACCCAGGGGAAGTACAGGGCTCATGTTGCTCAGAAGGAGAGTCGCCGTCGCGACAAGAGGATCTTGAGGACGTTTGGCGAGGACATGTCTAGCAGATCCGAGAAGCACATCACCCCCGAGGCAGCCTGGATGGCTAAGAAGGGCTACAAGTGGACTGATTCTAAGGAGGAGAGGGAAGAGACCATTCCCGCTGCTGAGTCCGACGAGGAGTCGTTTTCAGCCTGAGCTACCACCTATGTCCTAGGTGTCCTCTCTGCCTTTTTGGTGTCTCGATGCCAAAGGGGGAGAGAGTGTAGGATCTGCGTGTCGTGTGTCGTGTGTTTTAGCTCTGTCGCTTTGCTTTCCACCTGTTGAATCTCGTTTGCTTTGGTTTAGTTTGTTTAGTTTGTGCTCGTAAGACCAAGTTATCTATCATATGGTGTAAGACATATGCACTCTTGCACATCTTACTGTCTTTGTTACTTAGTTATATCCATCATCTTGCCTACTTGCTTAGTGTTGATTATACTGTTGCAAGAGATGCCTTGTCTATAAAATATAGGGGGAGTGTTGATCCTAGTACGTGTGCCGTGCAGTCCAAAGCACATTTCTAGAGTGCACACATCTAGGGGGAGCCCGTCTATATTTTATAGATTGTGGGGTTGCAGTTGCCTCATTTTATATCCCTATGTGCAAATCCCGTATTGTCATCAATCCACCAAAAAGGGGGAGATTGTAAGGGCATATTTATTCCCTAGTAGTTTTGGTGATTGATGACAATGCTTTTGTGGACTAATCGTGTGAATTGAGCTTTTAAGATATATCATGTCTAAACACAAGATGATTTGGTGCCCCTCGAAGACTACTGAAGACGGCGTTTCTCTACATTTCTTTTTGGTGGATTTGAGTCATAGGAAAGCCGTACTATTAAGAGGGGGTCCGCGTTGGAAAGTTTGGGTGGAATCTCATGTACACATGTTCCTTTTGCACCACCTTTCCTTAGGCTCTTTGCAGCATCCTCCGTCTTTCCATGTCTAGGCAAAATGAAGGACTCCTAGTGTTGCTGAACTGAGACAGGCGGTAGTACTGCTCGCCAGAGCGGTGCTACCGCTGGCACTTGCGGTAGTACCGGGCTCCTACATGGTAGTACCATAGGTGCTCACGGTAGTACCGCTCCTTGGGAACAGTAGTACCATGGCCTCAAGCCAGGCGCACATGCTCAAGCAGTAGTAGGGGTGGATGTAATTTTTTACATCCGCGCCCTACGCGGTAGTACCGTGCCTAGGGCGCGGTAGTACCATGAGCTCTGGCCAGGCTTAGCAGCATGAGCGGAAGTAGGGGCGGATGTAGTTTTTTTACATCCGCGCCCTACACGGTAGTACCGTGCTACATCTTGAGCACTGCGTTGGTTTTCCCTTGAAGAGGAAAGGGTGATGCAGCAAACTAGCGTAAGTATTTCCCTCAGTTTTTGAGAACCAAGGTATCAATCCAGTAGGATACTCCACACGAGTCCCTCGTACCTACACAAACAAACAAGAACCTCGCAACCAACGTGATAAAGGGGTTGTCAATCCCTTCACGGCCACTTGCGAAAGTGAGATCTAAAAGAGATAATAAGATAAGATAAATATTTTTGGTATTTTTATGATATAGATTGAAAAGTAAAGATTGCAAAATAAAGTAGATCGGAAACTTATATGATGGAAGATAGACCCGGGGGCCATAGGTTTCACTAGTGGCTTCTCTCAAGATAGCATAAGTATTACGGTGGGTGAACAAATTACTGTCGAGCAATTGATAGAAAAGTGCATAGTTATGAGATTATCTAGGCATAATCATGTATATAGGCATCACGTCCGCGACAAGTAGACTGACTCATGCCTGCATCTACTACTATTACTCCACACATCGACCGCTATCCAGCATGCATCTAGAGTATTAAGTTCATAAGAACAGAGTAACGCATTAGGCAAGATGACATGATGTAGAGGGATAAACTCAAGCAATATGATATAAACCCCATCTTTTTATCCTCGATGGCAACAATACAATGCGTGCCTTGTTGCCCCTATTGTCACTAGGAAAGGACACCGCAAGATTGAACCCAAAGCTAAGCATTTCTCCCATTGCAAGAAAGATCAATCTAGTAGGCCAAACCAAACTGATAATTCGAAGAGACTTGCAAAGATAACCAATCATACATAAAAGAATTCATAGGAGATTCAAATATTTCTCATAGATAAACTTGATCACAAACCCACAATTCATCGGATCTCGACAAACACACCGCAAAAAGAGTTACATCGAATAGATCTCCAAGAAGATCGAGGAGAACTTTGTATTGAGATTCAAAGAGAGAGAAGAAGCCATCTAGCTAATAACTATGGACCTGAAGGTCTGTGGTAAACTACTCACAACTCATCGGAGAGGCCTCGGTGTTGATGTAGAAGCCCTCTGTGATCGATTCCCCCTCCGACGGAGCGCCGGAAAAGGCCCCAAGATGGGATCTCATGGGTACAGAAGGTTGCGGTGGTGGAAATAGGGTTTCATGGTGCTCCTGGATGTTTTCAGGGTATGGAGGTATATGTTGGCGAAGGAGGTCGGTGATACGTCTCCAACGTATCTATAATTTATGAAGCATTCATGCTATTATATTATCTGTTTTTGATGTTTATGGGCTTTATTATACACTTTTATATTATTTTGGGGACGAACCTATTAACCGGAGGCCAAGCCCAAATTATTGTTTTCTTGCCTATTTCAGTGTTTCGAAGAAAAGGAATATCAAACGGAGTCCAAACGGAATGAAACCTTCGGGAGAGTTATTTTTGGAACGGAAGCAATCCACGAGACTTGGAATGCACGTAAGGGAAGCAACGAGGAAGCCACAAGGCAGGGAGGCGCGCCCTCCCCCCTGGGCGCGCCCCCACCCTCGTGGGCCCCTCGTGGCTCCCCTGACCGACTTGTTTCGCCTATATATGTCCATATAACCTAAAAACATCGGGGGGCACAATAGATTGGGAGTTCCACCGCCACAAGCCTCTGTAGCCACCAAAACCCAATTGGGACCCTGTTCCGGCACCCTGCCGGAGGGGGGATCCCTCACCGGTGGCCATCTTCATCATCCCGGCGCTGTCCATGACGAGGAGGAGTAGTTCACCCTCGGGGCTGAGGGTATGTACCAGTAGCTATGTGTTTGATCTCTCTCTCTCTCTCTCTCTCGTGTTCTTGAGGTGATACGATCTTGATGTATCGCGAGCTTTGCTATTATAGTTGGATCTTATGATGTTTCTCCCCTCTACTCTCTTATAATGGATTGAGTTTGCCCTTTGAAGTTATCTTATCAGATTGAGTCTTTAAGGATTTTAGAACACTTGATGTATGTCTTGTCGTGCTTATCTATGGTGACAATGGGATATTCACGTGATCTACTTAATGTATGTTTTGGTGATCAACTTGCGGGTTCAATGAACTTATGCATAGGCGTTGGCACACGTTTTCGTCTTGACTCTCCGGCAGAAACTTTGGGGCACTCTTTGAAGTACTTTGTCTTGGTTGAATAGATGAATCTGAGATTGTGTGATGCATATCGTATAATCATGCCCACGGATACTTGAGGTGACATTGGAGTATCTAGGTGACATTGGAGTATCTAGGTGACATTAGTGTTTTGGTTGATTTGTGTCTTAAGGTGTTATTCTAGTACGAACTCTATGATAGATCGAACAGAAAGAATAGCTTCGTGTTATTTTACTACGGACTCTTGAATAGATCGATCAGAAAGGATAACTTTGAGGTGGTTTCGTACCCTACCATAATCTCTTTGTTTGTTCTCCGCTATTAGTGACTTTGGAGTGACTCTTTGTTGCATGTTGAGGGATAGTTATATGATCCAATTATGTTATTATTGTTGAGAGAACTTGCACTAGTGAAAGTATGAACCTTAGGCCTTGTTTCCTACCATTGCAATACCGTTTACGCTCACTTTTATCATTATTTACCTTGCTGTTTTTATAATTTCAGATTACAAAAACCTATATCTATCATCCATATTGCACTTGTATCACCATCTCTTTGCCGAACTAGTGCACCTATACAATTTACCATTGTATTGGGTGTGTTGGGGACACAAGAGACTCTTTGTTATTTGGTTGCAGGGTTGTTTGAGAGAGACCATCTTCATCCTACGCCTCTCACGGATTGACAAACCTTAGGTCATCCACTTGAGGGAAATTTTCTACTGTCCTACAAACCTCTGCAATTGGAGGCCCAACAACGTCTACAAAGAGAAGGTTGTGTAGTAGACATCAAGCTCTTTTCTGGCGCCGTTGCCGGGGAGGTGAGTGCTTGAAGGTATATCTTTAGATCTTGCAATCGAATCATTTTGTTTCTTGTCTTATCACTAGTTTTAGTTTATGAAATAAAACTATAAACAGATGGAATTGAGTTTGCCTCATACGCTTCATCTTTTTAATATCTTTCGTGAGAATGATGGAAAGGAAAACTGTGCTCAATTGCTAGAAGAAGAATGCATTAAAATGTTTGGTACTAGATCTTTGTATGATGAGCATGATTGCAATGTTGTTAGTATGAATTCCTTGAATATCCATGATGCTAATGATGTGCAAAGCCATAAGCTTGGGGAAGCTATGTTTGATGATGATATGTTTAGTCCACCAAGTTTTGATAGAAATATTTATTATGATGAAAGCATGCCTCCTATTTATGATGATTATATTGATGAAAATGGGTTTGGAAGAGTGTCAACTTTAGGAAGTAATGATCCCACTATTCTGGAGGATGTTGAATATTATTGTGATAATTATAGAAGTGGATTTGGAGAGGTCATGACTTTATTTAGTGATAAATCCACTATTTCGGAAGAGGTTCCAACTGATTATGAGAACAAAGTTGCTATCTATGATGATTATTGTGATGACTTGTATGCTATTAGGAATAATGATAACCATGAAACTTGTCATCATGATTTTAATTTTCAATTGGATTATGCCTCACATGATAATTATTTTGTTGAGTTTGCTCCCACTACTATTCATGAGAAGAAATTTGCTTATGTGGAGAGTAGTAAATTTTCTATGCTTGTAGATCATGAAAAGAATGCTTTATGTGCTGGTTATATTATTGAATTCATTCATGATGCTGCTGAAAATTATTATGAGGGAGGAACATATGCTTGTAGGAATTGCAATAATATCAAGTTTGCTCTCTATGTGTTAAAAATCTTGAAGCTATGCTTGTTTTGCCTTCCTATGCTAGTTGATTATTGTTCCCGTAAGTTGTTTACTCACAAAATCCCTATGCATAGGAAGTGGGTTAGGCTTAAATGTGCTAGTCATATGCTTCATGATGCTCCCGTTATGTTTCAATTCTTATCTTTTATGTGAGCATCATTGTCATCATCATGCCTAGCTAGAAAGTCATTAAAGAAAAGTGCTTGTTGGGAGACAACCAAATATTTACCTTTAATGTTTTTGCATGTTCACATGATCATGTTTTATAGCTTTTGTTTCAATAAAGTGCCAAGTAAGACCTTTAGGATAGCTTACGGTGATAGTTGTGTGGATCCTGCTGAAAATCAGAAACTTTTGCACCCAGTAAATTAGTTTTGATAATTCAAAGAAAAGTGCTTTTGATATGATTCCTTTTGCTCTGGATTGGTACAGAAATTTCTCAGGTTTTCCGAATTTGGTAGGATTTTTGGAGTTCCAGAAGTATACGTTTGATACATATTACTACGGACTGTTCTGTTTTTGACAGATTCTGTTTTCTATGTGTTGTTTTCTTATTTTGATGAATCTATGAGTAGTTGATACATCTCCAACGTATCTATAATTTTTGATTGTTACATGCTATTATATTACCCCTTTTGGATGTTTATGGGCTTTATTTTACACATTTATATCATTTTTGGGACTAACCTACTAACCGGAGGCCCAGCCCATATTGCTATTTTTTTGCCTATTTCAGTATTTCGAAGAAAAGGAATATCAAACGGAGTCCAAACGGAATGAAAACCTTCGGGAGCGTGATTTTTGGAACGAACGTGATCCAGAGGGCTTGGAGTGCAAGTCAAGAAGAAGTCGAGGCCCCCACGAGATAGGAGGTCGCGCCCCCCCTGTATGGCGTGCCCCCCTGTCTCGTGGGCCCCTCGGGTGGCCACCGACATACTTCTTCCTCCTATATATACCTACGTACCCCGAAAACATCTAGGAGCACCATGAAACACAATTTCCACCGTCGTAACCTTCTGTATCCGTGAGATCTCATCTTAGAGCCTTCGTCGGCACTCTGCCGGAGGGGGAATCGACCATGGAGGGCTTCTACATCAACATCCTTGCCCCTCCGATGAGTTGTGAGTAGTTTACCTTAGACCTACGGGGTCCATAGTTATTAGCTAGATGTCTTCTTCTCTCTTTTTGGATCTCAATACAATGTTCTCCCCCTCTCTTGTGGAGATCTATTCGATGTAAACTCTTTTTGCAGTGTGTTTGTCGAGATCCGACGAATTGTGGGTTTATGATCAAGTTTATCTATGAATAATATTTGAATTTTCTCTGAATTCTTTTATGTGTGATTGAGTTATCTTTGCAAGTCTCTTTGAATTATCGGTTTGGTTCGGCCTACTAGATTGATCTTTCTTGCCATGGGAGAAGTGCTTAGCTTTGGGTTCAATCTTGCGATGTCCTTACCCAGTGACAGAAAGGGTTGCAAGGCACGTATTGTATTGTTTCCATCGAGGATAACAAGATGGGGGTTATATCATATTGCATGAGTTTATCCCTCTACATCATGTCATCTTGCTTAATGCGTTACTCTGTTATTATGAACTTAATATTCTAGATGCAGGCAGGAGTCGGTCGATGTGTGGAGTAATAGTAGTAGATGCAGGCAGGAGTCGGTCTACTTGTCACGGACGTGATGCCTATATACATGATCATGCCTAGATAATCTCATAATGATTCGCTTTTCTAATCAATTGCTCGACAGTAATTTGTTCACCCACCGTAATACTTATGCTATCTTGAGAGAAGCCTCTAGTGAAACCTATGGCCCCCGGTTCTATATCTTATCATATTTGCTTTCAATCTACTTTTATTTGCATCTATATTATAAAATACCAAAAATATATTTATTTTATCATACTATCTTTATTAGATCTCACTTTCGCAAGTGGCCGTGAAGGGATTGACGACCCCTTTATTGTGTTGGTTGCGTGTTCTCAGTTTGTTTGTGTAGGTGCGTGGGACTTTTGAGGAGCCTCCTACTGGATTGATACCTTGGTCCTCAAAAACTGAGGGAAATACTTACGCTACTATTGCTGCATCACCCTCTCCTCTTCGAGGAAAACCAACGCAAGCTCAAGACGTAGCAAGAAGGATTTCTGGCGCCGTTGCCGGGGAGGTCTTCGCTCAAGTCAAGACATACCAAGTACCCATCACAAACCCATCTCCCTCGCATTTACATTATTTGCCATTTGCCTCCCGTTTTCCTCTCCCCCACTTCACCCTTGCCGTTTTATTTCCCTCTCTTTCCCAATCTCCTCCTCTCTTTTTCGCTTGCCTTTTTCTGTTTGCTTGTGTGTTGGATTACTTGTTGCCATGGCGCAAGATAATACCAAATTGTGTGATTTCTTGAATACCAATAATAATGATTTCCTTAGTACTCCGATTGCTCCTCTTAATGATGTTGAGTCTTGTGAAATCAATACTGCTTTGTTGAATCTTGTTATGAAAGATCAATTTGCCGGCCTTCCTAGTGAAGATGCCACTACTCATCTAAAAAATTTTCTTGATTTGTGTGATATTGAAAAGAAGAAAGATACGAATAACATTATTGTCAAATTGAAGTTATTTCCGTTTTCACTTAGAGATTGTGCTAAAGTTTGGTTTTCATCTTTGCCTAAAAATAGTATTGATTCTTGCAACAAGTGCAAAGATGCTTTTATCTCTAAGTATTTTCCTCCCGCTAAGATCATCACTCTTAGGAACGATATCATGAATTTTAAACAACTTGATCATGAGCATGTTGCCCAATCTTGGGAAAGAATGAAATTGATGCTTCGCAATTGCCCTACTCATGGTTTGAATTTATGGATGATCATACAAAAATTTTATGCCGGTTTAAACTTTGCTTCTAGAAATCTCTTAGATTCGGCCGCGGGAGGCACGTTTATGGAAATCATGTTAGGAGATGCTACAAAACTTCTTGATAATATATGGCTAATTATTCTCAATGGCCCACCGAAAGATCTTCTAGTAAAAAAGTGCATCCTATAGAAGAAATCAATGTTTTAAGTGGAAAGATGGATGAACTTATGAAGATGTTTGCTACTAAAAATACTCCTCTTGATCCCAATGATATATATGCCTTTGTCTTCCTTGATTGAGAATAATAATGAATCTATGGATGTGAATTTTGTTGGTAGGAATAGTTTTGGAAACAATGCTTATAGAGGAAACTTTAATGCTAGACCTTTCCCTAGTAATTCTTCTAATAATTATGGAAATTCCTACAATAATTCTTATGGTAATTTTAATAAGATGCCCTATGATTTTGAGAATAGTGTGAAAGAATTTATGGTTTCTCAAAAGAATTTTAATGCTTTGCTTGAAGAAAAATTGCTCAAAGTTGATGATTTGGCTAGGAACGTTGATAGGCTTTCGCTTGATGTTGATTCTCTTAAACTTAGATCTTCTCCTCCTAAGCATGATATCAATGAATCTCTCAAAGTAATGAGAATTTCCATTGACGAATGCAAGAAAAGAGCCGCTAAATTGCGTGCTAAGAAAGATAGCTTTATAATAGCATATTATTCTAGTTTCCATGAAAATAATGATGAGGATCTTAAAGTTATTGATGCGTCTCCGATTAGATCTATGTTTTGCAATATGAATTTTGATGATTATGGGACTGGTGATGAATCAACTTTGCCTAGAAGGCGTCCCAAAAATTCAGAGTCTTTAGATCTTGATACTAAATTTGGTAAAAGTGGGATTGAAGAATCCTCAACTTCTAATAATATTGAACCTACTATCTCGGATTTCAAGGAATTTGATTATGATAATTGTTCTTTAAAAGGTTGTATTTCCTTGTTGCAATCCGTTGTTAATTCTCCTCATGCTTATAGTCAAAACAAAGCTTTTACCAAACATATCGTTGAGGCCTTGATGCAATCTTATGATGAAAAACTTAATTTGGAAGTTTCTATACCTAGAAAACTTAATGATGAGTGGGAACCTACTATAAAGATTAGAATTAAATATTATGAGTGTTTTGCTTTGTATGATTTGGTTGCTAGTGTTTCCACGATTCCGAAAACTTTATGTGATATTCTAGGTTTCCATGATCTTGATGATTGCTCTTTAAATTTGCACCTTGCGGATTCCACCATTAAAAAACCAATGGGAAGAATCAATGATGCTCTCATTGTTGCAAATAGAAATTTGGGCCCCGTAGATTTTATCGTTCTTGATATAGATTGCAATCTTTCTTACCCTATTATTCTTGGTAGACCTTTCCTTAGAACGATTGGTGCGATTATTGATATGAAGGAAGGGAATATTAGATTCCAATTTACATTAAAGAAAGGCATGGAGCACTTTCCAAGAAAGGAAGTCAAATTACCTTATGAATCTATCATGCGTGCTACTTATGAATTTAGTGCCAAAGATGGCACCCGTTAGATCTATCCTTGCTTTTATGCCTAGCTAGGGGCGTTAAACGATAGCGCTAGTTGGGAGGCAACCCAATTTTTCTTTATGTTTTTTGTTTTTGCTCCTGTTTAGTAATAAATATTGCATCTACCTTCTGTTTAGATGTGTTTTTATCTTTTAGTTAGTGTTTGTGCCAAGTAGAACCTATAGGATAACCTACGATGATAGTTGATTTGATTCTGCTGAAAAACAGAAACTTTGCATGCACTAATATAATTTTTTTAAATCACAGGAACGTGCTTTTGCATTGATTCTTTTTTGTGCTGTTCAATAAACAAATTTTCCAGGACTTCCTATTTTGGTAGGATTTTTATAGTTCCAGAAGTTTGCGTTAGTTACAGATTTCTACAGACTGTTCTGTTTTTGACAGATTCTGTTTTTTCGTGTGTTGTTTGCTTATTTCAATGCATCTATGGCTAGTAAATTAGTTTATAAACCATAAGGAAGTTGGAATATAGTAGGTTTAACACCAAAATAAATAAAGAATGAGTTCATTACAGTACCTTATGTGGTGGTTTTGTTTTCTTTCACTAACGGAGCTTATAAGATTTCCTGTTGAGTTTTGTGTTGTGAAGTTTTCAAGTTTTGGGTAAAGCTTTTATGGACTATGGAATAAAGGGTGGTGTCGGTGTCAAAACTGCGGATCTCGGGTAGGGGGTCCCGAACTGTGCGTCTAGGCGGATGGTAACAGGAGACAAGGGACACGATGTTTTTACCCAGGTTCGGGCCCTCTCGATGGAGGTAAAACCCTACTCCTGCTTGATTGATATTGATGATATGGGTAGTACAAGAGTGGATCTACCACGAGATCAAGGAGGCTAAACCCTAAAAGCTAGCCTATGGTATGATTGTTGTGATGGTTGTGTGTCCTACGGACTAAAACCCTCTGGTTTATATAGACACCGGAGAGGGATAGGGTTACACGGAGTTGGTTACAATGGTAGGAGATCTACATATCTGTATCGCCAAGCTTGCCTTCCACGCCAAGGAAAGTCCCATCCGGACACGGGACGAAGTCTTTAATCTTGTATCTTCATAGTCTTGGAGTCCGGCTGACGATGATAGTCCGGCTATCCGGACACCCCCTAGTCCAGGACTCCCTCAGTAGCCCCCGAACCAGGCTTCAATGACGATAAGTCCAGCGCGTATATAGTCGGCGTTGCAAGGCGGGTTCTCCTTTAAGTTCCATGTACCTGCCGAATAGTGTCCCGCTCTTTCGTAAACGTTGCATTCCTTGGCTTCCACGCCCAATAATGGCCTTCTTCCACGCGTCGCACGAATGCAAAAAGCCAGGGTATCTTTTATGTTTTACCCCCTAGCTGCGCAAATAATCTGCCTATAAGAGAGGCAAGAATCCAGATCCAAATCACACCATCTTCCTTCCGCGAGTACTCATTGGAGCGCTTCTGACCAAAAATCCATTCCATCATGGACCGTCGACGCGGCTCCTCCTCTCGCACTCCCAACCCTCTGCCAGGAGATTGGAGGAGATGTTCTGTCCCTCACAACGAACTAGTGACGCTCCAAGCGGAGGGATATCTTCCTCCGGCCTTTATGGTTCCGGTTCGAGCCGGGCTGGCCACCTACAAAGGTGGGAAGCAAGCGGAGGCTACCCCAAGTCCCAACAAAGGGGAGCGGGTATGCTTCATCCCCTATCTGATAAGGGGGCTCGGATTTCCTGTACATCCGTTCCTCCGCGGGCTTCTGGAGTTCTACGGACTCCAGCTCCATCACCTCACGCCCGCCTCGATTCTGCATATCGCGGGCTTCATAGCTCTTTGCGAGCTATTTCTGGGCATCGAGCCCCATTTTGCACTATGGAAGAGGTTATTTTGCCTCGTACCCCGCTCTCACGAGGGGTCCATATATCAAGTGGGCGGTGCCGAAATATGGCGCATCGTCGGGACCGGATATCCATCCGGAACCCCTAAGAAGGCGTCCGAAGACTGGCCTTCAGAATGGTTTTATGTAGAAGACACTCCGCTGTCGGACCCTGTTCGGATTGGCCTCCAGGAGTTCAGCAATGCTCCTCTAAAGAAACGCCTGAGTTGGCGTCCGTGGAGCCCCCAGCTGGAGGAAGACAAGAGCATCCATTATTTGATGGGCCGGATAAGGTTACTGGCCCATTCCGGACTGACCATGATCGGAGTCATGGCCATGTGCATTATGCGGGGAGTGCAGCCGCTGCAATACAGGGGCCACCCCATGTGGGATTTTAACGGAGAGAATGATGCCACTCGTCATGGCCGCCAAGGGCCGGGATCGGCCGAAGATCTAGTAAAGATTTTGTCCGGCCTGTACAAGGGGGAGAAGGAGGACTTCCTCCAGACGAGCCCATTGAATGGGTTCTCCATGAACAACCCTCGAAGCTGGGTAAGCGGATGTTCATTTATCTGACCCACGCTTTAAAAGTTAAGTACCTGACTTTATGGTTTTGACGCAGGATCTGCGCCAGACTATGGAGAGTATTCATAGTCCGGCTCCACAGCCCGAGGATCCAGAAAGATCCCTTGATCCGTCCTCCGAAGAGGATCCGGACATAAAGGTGGAGCTAATCGACGGGGTGTTCCATCAACTCAACATGGACAATGCTCTAGTCGCCATTACGGCTGACTACCCCGGCCTATCTCCGGCTCCCCAGGTGATTGTGACCGAAGTCCTGACACCATTATTCCGTCCTTGCGCATTTCTGACCACCGTATTCAATGGTGTCTCGTAGGGGGCGCCTTCAGGGCAGGAGGCCGAGGCCACGGCAGCTGGCCAACAAGGGTCAGTCCGGCCCAGCAGCCGGAAGAGGAGTGCGGCGCGGATCGAGACGTTGCTGCAACGGTATGGCTCGCGGTTGTTATTTAGGACAAAGTTCCTAGGAAGTGTTTGAATGCTCATGACTTTTGTAGGAGAAAGAGTGCCCGCCGGACTGTGGGCGTAGGAGTTGCCAACCCAGCTTCTGCCAGCCAGGCTCCAACGCCTGGTCTGGAGGGGGAGGCGAGCGCAAGGCGCGAGCCGGATACTCCTCCAACGGAGGATGCCGACAGACTGTCCGCCACCAGGTCTGAGGTGGAGAGCGCTATGAACCATAGGCGCCGCCGGACAGTTTTTCGTGACGCGTGCTTCTCCCCCGAGGCGTTGAATGCCTTTAACGCGGGGGACACGCACCTCCGTGCTGCTCAAGATGGTTTGACCAGAGCCACGGAGCAGTATGTAAAGGACATACGGGTAAGAGATTTTAATAGTTGTATATGCCAGTAGCCCCCGAGACTTAAAGTAGTTGGAATAACTGATTTAAGGATCATTTGATATGCAGGATCTTACAGAGAAGGATACCCGATTGTCCCAGGAGCTACACGAGTGCAAGGCCCAACTTGAGGCCGCACTAGATGTCGCAGGAGGAAACACAAAGACCCCTCCTGGTAACACATTATTTCAAAAAGATAATCGGTGTGCGGCGTGCGTGTAAGTCTGACAATGACATTGCAGGTGTTGCCGGACAGGATCCGGACAGGCAAAAACTACTGCGCCAGCTGAAGGCCGGCGAGAGGGTGCTGACGAGGGTGCAGCAGGAAAGGAACAAGCTCCAGGATGCCCACGCCCAGCTTGGAGAAGAGCTGAAAGGTGTTCGGGCCGAGCTGTCTGGCTCCGTGAAGGAGAATCAGCGGCTTCGTCGCGGCATCTATAGTAAGTGCTTGAGCGAACTCCTTTGAAAAGAAGAGTTTGGCGAGGAAGTCAATTGACAAAAATATGTCTGTAGGTGTGCTCACAGGTCGCCCTGCGGCGGAGATGCCTATATCAACGGGTGATCAACTTCCCGAGCTGGTGCAACTACTCGAACGAGTTCGGCAGGCAATGAGCGGCGTCGTCCAGGCCTTATGGCCGTCCCTCTCCCTACCCGAGGGCCTTGGGGAGCTTGCGGAGAAGCTTCAGGGAGCGCGGCAGCGCTTCCGTTTATGGAAGATCTCGGCCTGCCGCCAAGGTGCCAGGGAGGCCTGGGCCATGGTGAAGACGCGGGACAAGAAGGCGGATCCCAACCACATGGCTGAGGTCGGACCTGTGGGGCCCGATGGGAAGGAGATCCCTGTGAGTTTAGTGTACGGCCAAGTAGAGTTGGCTGACAATGTATTTTAAAATGACATGTAAAATGCCTTCTAGCCGGATTGTAGATCGTTTGTCTTTGCCGACCTTTTCGCTTCAACCTCGGGACCTTAGAGTCCGGAGTGTGTCCGAATACCTTCTCGGTTAAGAAACAACCGGGGCATGCATGGAGACCAGGCGTAGGGGTCATTAGTGCTTTATCAGACAAGTGCCCAACTAGTTATGTTATATTACATGGTTAGTAAGAAACATCTTCCAGGGAGAATAGTTCCGTTAAGGGTTCCTTTCCCTGGGAGGCATGCCCTAAAGTGCATGTCCGGACTGCGAAAAGAGCAGGAAAGCATCTGGGGGCAGATAAATAAATAGGTAAAAAATCATCTTTCAAGTCACCGACCGAATATTCCCTTAAGAACGCTAGCTTTCGGCTTCACCCAGTCTGAGGTACACATCCGGCTGACCCGGCAGTAACAATCGTAGGGGTGCTCCCTTTACCTCCTAGCCGAACAATCAGGAACGTAGGGGTAAGCACAGGAGCCAGGCAACCCAGCTTGGCCAAAACTTAAGTCATATCGATGCATATAATGGTGAATAAAAGGTACACGTGGAAGTTTGACACATGTGCTGGGCATGAAGCCCTTATAATTAAGCTTCTGGTAAAGAAGCCCCCAGGTATAATGAGTGCGGATAGCACATCAATTGTGTGCGAACAATGCGCAAGTAGGCCTTTAAGGGCTTTTATGAAAAGGGGTGAGAGAAAAAAGAGAAACAAAAGACAGTTGAAGTGTAAAAATTTGGACGGGGGAAGGGGACGAACTCTTAGTCCGGCGCTAGGCATAGAATCTTTGGAGGCGGGCTGCGTTCCATGGGTTCAGCTCGAGTCGGTTGTCCGACGCATTTCGTAGATAGTACGCTCCGCCGGTCAGGACTTGATCGATAATGAAGGGGCCTTCCCATTTGGGCTTGAGCTTGTGCTTTTTCTTGTCCGGCAGGCGTAGAACTAGTTCACCAACATTGTAAGTCTTAGCCCGTACTTCTCTGCTTTGATATCTTCGAGCCTGCTGCTGATAGAATGCGGAATGAGCCTTGGCGACGTCGCGTTCCTCCTCCAATGTGTCCAAGTTGTCCTGCCGATCCAGCTCGGCTTCTCTTTCTTCGTACATGCGCACTCGAGGTGAGTCATGAATGATGTCGCAGGGCAAAACTGCCTCTGCGCCGTATACCATAAAAATGGTGTGAATCCGGTAGTACGGTTGGGCGTTGTCCGCAGCCCCCAGAGTACGTAGTCGAGCTCATCTACCCAGTGCGTGTCAGATTTTGTAAGGGACCGCACTAGTCTGGGTTTGATGCCGCTCATTATTAGACCATTTGCTCGTTCCACTTGACCGTTGGTTTGAGGATGATAGACTGAAGCGTAATCGAGCTTAATGCCCATATTTTTGTGTCGGCCATGAAGTTCATGCCGTTATCGGTAATGATGCTGTGGGCGACACCATAACGGTGTACTACCCCGGATATGAAGTCTATCACTGGTCCGGACTCTGCCGTTTTAACTGGCTTGGCCTCTATCCATTTGGTGAATTTGTCCACCATGACCAATAGGTGCCTTTGCTTGTGGGTTCCCCCTTTAAGGGGTCCAACCATGTCAAGCCCCCAGACCGCGAACGGCTAGGTAATGGGTATAGTTTTGAGGGCGGTGGGTGGCATATGGCTCTGATTAGCAAAGAGCTGACAACCGACGCATCTTTGGACTAAGTCCTAAGCATCTGCCCGGGCCATCGGCCAATACAATCCTGTACGGAATGCTTTGCCTACAAGGGCCCGAGCTGCGGCGTGGTGTCCGCCTAGTCCGGCATGAATTTCAGCCAGAAGGTTTCGCCCTTCCTCTTCGGAGATACACCATTGAAGGACTCCGATTGTGCTTTTCTTATAGAGTTCTCCCGCGTGGACCTTGTAGGCTTTAGATCGCCGGACTATGCAGCGGGCCTCATTTTGGTCTTCGGGAAGCTCCTGCCTAAGTAAGTAGGCTAGGAACGGCTCTGTCCACGGGGCGATTACTGCCATTATTTCGTGGGCTGAGGGTGTTTTTTCATCGGCTGAATCGCCGATTATGTCAGATTGTTCTGTATTGGGTGGTGCGGCTGCCTCCGGGTTGTTATTTCCGGACTCCTCTTCCCATAGTACGGATGGCTTAAAGAGTCGTTCCAGGAAGATGTTAGGAGGGACAACATCGCGTTTCGCGCCGATGCGTGCCAATACGTCGGCTGCTTGGTTATTATCTCAGGCTACATGGTGGAATTCGAGTCCTTCGAACCGAGCTGACATTTTCAGGACAGCGTTACGATAGGCTGCCATTTTCAGATCCTTGGCGTCAAAGTCTCCATTTACTTGGGATATTGCGAGGTTTGAATCCCCGCGCACCTCTAGGCGTTGAATGCCCATGGAGATTGCCATCCGGAGGCCATTGTGACGACCGGATAATTAAACTACAGTAATCCCACGCTAAAGATGCCACGTCACGTCGCTTACTGTTGATAAACTCTCAATAGTTCAAAACCGATCCAAATTCAAATTTAATTAAAGGCAAACATCAAAGTTTTCAAACATTAAAAATAAAATGTTCTGGTTGTGCCAAATAATGTTTAGATATTTAAGGTGAAGGAAACACACTTTTATAGAATACATAAATATTTTAAATTGAATTGAAACATAAAAGGAAATAAATAAAAGAAAAGGAATAAAAAAAAGAAAACCTAACAAAACTAAAGAGAAAAGGAAACAACCCCCCTACCCCTGGCCAACTGGGCCAAGGCCCAGCCGGCCGACCCAACCGGCCCACCCCACTCCCTATACACCCCCTGCCCAAACCCTAATCCACCACCACACCCGCACTCGCCCCCCACGCGCTCCACTCCCTCCCCCGATTTCCCTGGATCGAGATCGATCCCCCCCACTCTCTCTCGCACCCCTCCC
>NC_041387.1:488264905-488272266 GCF_002162155.2 Triticum dicoccoides | reverse complement strand
TCCTCTCCCTACTCGCTGTACGGTGCCGCCCCCGGCCGCGTCGGCTGCGCCCGCGCCCCGCGCGTGGCCATACCTGTGCTGCTCCCGCTCCCCGCCTCCCCACACTGGCCGCGCCCTAGGCGCGCCCTCGACCCCGGCCTCCCTCTCTCTTCGTCTCGCGCGCACTCGGGCTGTCCGCCGTAGACACGCCCGTGCCAGCCTCGTCCTGCCCCGAACGGCGACGCCCTACGCCCGGGCCGTCGCCCTGCCTTGCCTCGCCGGTGCCCTGCCAAGGACGTTCGTCGTCGCCCGCACGCCCTCGGGGCTCCACCCCGTTAACCACTGCTCAGACGCCCGCTAATGGCCGCTCCGTTTGGCCCCTGTGCCACTGAACGCCGGGGCCCACACCCTGGGAAAATTAGAAAAATATATATTAATTAATTAATTAGATAATTAATTAACTTAATTGATCATGTTTAATTAATCTGATTAAACATTAGTTAACCTAATTAACTAAGTAACTAATTAATAGGTTAATTAGGATAATGTGACAATGGCAGACGGGACCTACCCGTCAGTTTGACCAGTCAACTCTGTTGACTGCCGACGTCAACATGACATCATGCTGATGTCATTATTTCATTTTCGAATTAATTAAATAATTAATTAAAATTCTGAAAATTAATAAAATCTTTAGAAAATCATATCTTTTAATCCGTAACTCGGATTAAAATATTTTCAACACGAAAGTTGCTCAGAACGACGAGATGGATCCGGATACGCAGCCCGTTCACCCGCCACGCGTCCCTAGCATAGTGAACCTGCAACATTTCACCTCCGGTTCATCTGTCCGAAAACACGGAACACCGGGGATACTTTCCCGGATGTTTCCCCCCTTCATCGGTATCACCTACTACCGCCATTGGGCACACCTAGCATCGTTACTTGTCATGTCATGCATCGATATGCATCTGTTTGCATTGTATTCATTGTTTCTTCCCCCTCTTCTCTCCGGTAGACTACCAGACCGACGCTGCTGCTGCCCAGTTCGACTACAGAGTTGACGACCCCTCCTTCTTGCCAGAGCAATCAGGCAAGCCCCCCCCCCTTGATCACCAGATATCGCCTATTCTCCTCTATACTGCTTGCATTAGAGTAGTGTAGCATGTTACTGCTTTTCGTTGATCCTATTCTGATGCATAGCCTGACATTGTTGCTACATCTGTTGATACCTTACCTGCAATCCTAAATGCTTAGTATAGGATGCTAGTTTATCATCATTGGCCCTACATTCTTGTCAGTCTGCCTTGTTATACTATCGGGCCGTGATCACTTGGGAGGTGATCACGGGTATATACTATACATACATACGTACTATACAGATATTGACTAAAGTCGGGTCCGCTCGAAGAGTACCCACGAGTGATTCACGGATTGGGGACTGAAAGGACCCTTGTCCCGACGGCCCTCTGTGTGGATCTTTGTGGCGGAGCGACAGGGTAGGTTGAGACCACCTAGGCGAGAGGTGGGCCTGGCCCTGGTCGGCGTCCGCGGTTGCTTCATAATAACATGCTTAACGAGATCTTGGTATTTGATCTGAGTCTGGCCACTGGCCTATACGCACTAACCATCTACGCGGGAGTAGTTATGGGTATCCCGGCGTCGTGGTATCAGCCGAAGCCTTCTTGATGTCAGCGACGGAGCGGCGCGCGCCGGATTGGACTGGAACACCTACTCTTGTATAAGGGAGGCTAGGTCTGCTTCCGGCCGCCCTCGCAACGTGCAGGTGTGCAATGGGCGATGGGCCCGGACCCCTGCGCGCATAGGATTTAGACCGGCGTGTTGACCTCTCTGTTGTGCCTAGGTGGGGCTGCGACGTGTTGATCTTCCGAGGCCGGGCATGACCCAGGAAAGTGTGTCCGGCCAAATGGGATCGAGCGTGTTGGGTTATGTGGTGCACCCCTGCAGGGAAGTTTACCTATTCGAATAGCCGTGTCCCTCGGTAAAAGGACGACCCGGAGTTGTACCTTGACCTTATGACAACTAGAACCGGATACTTAATAAAACACACCCTTCCAAGTGCCAGATACAACCCGGTGATCGCTCTCTAACAGGGCGACGAGGAGAGGATCGCCGGGTAGGATTATGCTATGCGATGCTACTTGGAGGACTTTAATCTACTCTCTTCTACATGCTGCAAGACGGAGGCTGCCAGAAGCGTAGTCCTCGACAGGATTAGCTATCCCCCTCTTATTCTGGCATTCTGCAGTTCAGTCCACTGATATGGCCCTTTACACATATAACCATGCATATGTAGTGTAGCTCCTTGCTTGCGAGTACTTTGGATGAGTACTCACGGTTGCTTTCTCCCCCCTTTTCCCCCTTTCCTTTCTTTCTGGTTGTCGCAACCAGATGCTGGAGTCCAGGAGCCAGACGCCACCGTCGACGACGACTACTACACTGGAGGTGCCTACTACTACGTGCAGGCTGCTGACAACGACCAAGAGTAGTTTAGGAGGATCCCGGGCAGGAGGCCTGCGCCTCTTTCGATCTGTATCCCAGTTTGTGCTATCCTTCTTAAGGCAAACTTGTTTAACTTATGTCTGTACTCAGATATTGTTGCTTCCGCTGACTCGTCTATGATCGAGCACTTGTATTCGAGCCCTCGAGGCCGCTGGCTTGTATTATGATGCTTGTATGACTTATTTATGTTTTAGAGTTGTGTTGTGATATCTTCCCGTGAGTCCCTGATCTTGATCATACACGTTTGCGTGCATGATTAGTGTACGATTGAATCGGGGGCGTCACAAGTTGGTATCAGAGCCGACTGCCTGTAGGAATCCCCCTTCCCAACTCCTTGGCCGAAGTTGAGTCTAATCATTGCAAAACATTTACTAACATGGTTGTGTGGCTCATGGGCCCACGTTGCCATTGGGTGGTATTAGGATCTTTTACTCCTCGATCTTTCCTCTGGGACTCTGAGCTCTCTTCTATTCGGGTTAAATGATTTTGCTAAAAACAAAACTAACTTTAGGTTCTCGCAAGTACTTTCTCCCGGAGAGGCCCTTGTTACCGATGACCGCCTGCTGCACCAGAAGATTCCAAAGATACTCTACGATGTGCTCTCGAGACTATGTGTCATCGCTTTTGCAATTCACTTCCATCGATAAATCCTTCTGGATAACTACTAGCAGTTCTTTGTCACATGAATACCCCTTCAAATAAATCCTCACACTTGTCGAGTATCCGCTCATCCCCAGTTGTTCATGTGTTTCACAAAAGTCTTCAAAATACTATTCGATCTTCCGAAAATCCTCTGGAGCCTTTTGCTTTTGAAATTCTTGCTTGTTGGCATTATGGTTAATCCCATAAGTCTCGTAGTCTTATTGACATTCCTTGTCATTATCATTTTGAGTCTGTTGACTCAATATGTTTGCGAATACACGCAATCATCATTGATCCTTATAAATTACCTTTCCGGTTGAGCTGCCATTCTTTTAACTGGAATTAGTTCTCGACCAATCCAATTGTCGTTGATTGTACCCTAAGGCTATTCAACTTATCCATCCCTAATCAGATCATTCCTTCTGTTCCCTAGATTTGAAAATCATAATTCCTTTGCATTTGAGCTCTGGATTAGTCTGTTGTTTCTATAATCCAATGCCCTTGCATTGTTACTTCCTCTGATTGTGTGCCGATGCTCACATCAGCTCTGTTATGGACCGACAGATCCTTTAATGGATTTTATCCGACAGTGTCCCTCATATTCAATAACTTTGTGAGCCTCCCCTCGGATACATAATGCCTTTGGTTAATTGTATCATCTACTTTCTCAACCTTGCTCTACTTTCGAACTTGTGATATTTACTCTTGAAACTTGTGGTATATGTTTCTAAGAAGCCCCTATGGGTTGAACCTATGCCTTCCTTAATATGTGTGAACTCGAAAGTTTTCACGAGTCATACTCTTCTGGTTTTTGCTAGATAAAAATTCAACACTACGACTTCTTCAAAAGTGAGAGGTGAATGGAAGGTTATACATTGAAGAAGTGGGAGTCGACCTTGAACTTTGTGTTCATGCCCATGGACACGATGTAGATCCTACCATAGAAGCTTCTTGTGATAATAACTATTTCATTGATACAATATCATCTGGTATCTGTGAATTTATCCTATGCAATCGTGGTTCCGACCATATTTTCACTTTGATCCCATTTCTCGGGCAAGTTTAATCACTTGTCTTCCATGGATCAATTCACCAGTCCAACCTTTACTTTGATCTTGTGTCGAGTATTACCCCGGGTATCTCGAGGATATCTTGCCATTGCACTACATCTTATAAACTTTGATGAAGCACTACCTTACCTTGTCTTTGTCACTTCATGGGTTCTGGGTTGTTTGTCGACCGAGAACACCGATAAGTGAATCGATTCCGCACTCCGATTTAATAATTCTAAGGAATTTTCATTGCTTATGAGTTTATTAATCCTTCAAGTCATCGCTAGCCTAATCGGCGATATCATTATCGTGCAAACTTTTATCTACGCTACCTGGTCCTTCCTCCCGGAGCACAAATTTCGATGATGAGCTAAGCTTATGTTGACTTTCCTCGTCATATCATTTTGCCTTGAACAACAAGCTGGATTCTGTGATGTACCCGTGGTTCTAATAACCTTTCGCTTCATCATTCCTTTGACTTGCTGTCATCGCCGATCGATTACACCTTCATGAAATCTCTCGATAATAGTGTCGTGATCATCATCAACATTCCGAGCTCTTCCAGGATATCAATTGAATTCATGATGGGAAATACCATCCTTGCCCCTTGATGATTTGTGTTATCATCGACAACATCCTTGATTTCCCTCTCAACACAAACTTGTTCGTGTTTTGTGTTATACCTTGAGATCCTTGCTACCCAGCATTTGTTCTTCTTTACCTTGGAAGTATTACCATCTTTTATGTCAAGAATATTGTGAGAATTGCTCCACCTCTTAAGAATTCTTGATATAGTAACACTTCTTCCCATCACCATTCTTTCTTGGTCCTCGTGTTGATTCCAACCAGGGTACCAACAAGAGAGCGGTGATGTTTGGATTCCGCCCTTCTAGCAACCCTATTGCTTTGAAGTTAATGGTCGGCCGTTCATTCTTAGACTATTGATTATTGAATCACCATTCCAATGTTAGCCGTGCAACCCAGCCCATATTTCGGGCGCACCTTTCAACCATTGTTAAATTGTGTATGTTTTCCTCAAGCATACATCAATATATCATTTTGATCTGACAAATGTTATCTCCTTGTTCACGTAATGGTGGAAATCCATCCTTTGGAAATTTTGGTGAATTGTCGCTGAGTTCATCAGCCACCTCCTTGTCCTCTCCTTGGGTTAATGATGAACTCTTGTTAACGGAAATCACTTCATAGTTCATTTCCCGAGAATCTTACAGTGTCATCCCGTCAATTTGTGTTGCACCTTTCTTCTTAGGCATCCTGAGTCTGAGGTATCCTGACACCAATCAGATCTGAATCTCGGTCAGATATGATGGTTGGAACATGTTTCCAAGAGTTATAACGTTGGTCTTTTATGACCCGGTAAGGTGATGTCATTCCTGGCACACCTGGCCGAAGGACCTAGTGTTATAGTTTCCTTTTTAACAAGGTTAACCCTTTTTCCATGAGGGAATTGAATGCCTTGTTTAATAAGTTTATCCTGATGGATCGTTTGTGTATCCAAAGTCTGACCTTTGCTTGAAGACCATGTCAATGCTATCTCGAAGCATGTCTGTGGTACTCTGATTTTCAACAAGAACATTTGAAGCCCAATGCTAAATGTTTCCTGCTCAATTATCCAAACACCGTTGTATGGGTAATGTCATGAAATTTCTCTCCCCTTACCTACCGGGTTTTCTACATTATATCCTGTCAGGATATCATGCTCCGCTTGTCCTTGGGAAGGATATACCCTTGTAAAATGTGTGTAAACACATTTCCCCTTCCATTGTTTTGTTTAACCTCTCTTGTATGCTGACTTAACTAAGCAGAGATAATTCCCTGCTTAGGTAGGCACCTTGTTGTATCACTCTGTCTGTAAGATCCTATTACTATTGTTGGTGACATTCCGGTAACCATCGATGGGTGATAACTTTGCCAATTGGTTCGCCTCGTTCAACAACTAGGAAAATTGCTCTTTGTTCCCCGTCTTTGGTACCGACATTGTTGCCGACATAACTGACAGACTATTCTCTTACATGCCTTGCTTACATGATCGTGCAAGATATCACCGCCCTTCCTTCTTTTAACCCACATGGTGGGCCCATAACCCACAGTTCCACAGGATCGAAACCTGACTCTCCTGTACAACCCTGTTTATAATGGTTATTCCTCACGCTTGGCTTCGTATTTAATTCACGGGCCACCTTCCTAGTGTTCTATTCTGGTATCAGACGCAATCCTTACTCTCGTTGCTCTGAACCCCTTTGTCACCCTGGTTCAGACCTCGAGCAACTATCTATCCGCTTGGAACCTCTTATTGTACCTTCGTACCTTACTCTCGATGTATTTTATATGTTCAACTAGAGAGATACACTTATGCTCATTCTTGGGTTAACCCCAGATTGTTCCCTCATAAGCATTTTTGTCGTAGCCGAGCTGCCCTTATTGATTCGTTAGTATATTGGAGATCCTGAATAAAGGATGACGGCTCCATCATGATGACCAAGAGCAGAGAAATGAAGACTTCAACGTAATGGATCCACCTCTTCGAGAAGAGCAACCAAAGACGAGAAGATTCGTTAGGATTTCGTAACCAGACCTTTCCCCCTAGCCCCCCTTAAATCTCGGGACGAGATTTCTTGTAGTGGAGGAGATTTGTGACGACCGGATAATTAAGCTATAGTAATCCCACGCTAACGATGCCACGTCACGTCGCTTACTGTTGATAAAATCTCGATAGTTCAAACCCGATCCAAATTCAAATTTAATTAAAGGCAAACATCAAAGTTTTCAAACATTAAAAATAAAATGTTCTGGTTGTGCCAAATAATGTTTAGATATTTAAGGTGAAGGAAACACACTTTTACAGAATACATAAATATTTTAAATTGAATTAAAACATAAAAGGAAATAAATAAAAGAAAAGGAATAAAAAAAGAAAACCTAACAAAACTAAAGAGAAAAGGAAACAACCCCCCTCCCCCTGGCCAACTGGGCCAAGGCCCAGCCGGCCGACCCAACCGGCCCACCCCACTCCCTATACACCCCCTGCCCAAACCCTAATCCACCACCACACCCGCACTCGCCCCCCACGCGCTCCACTCCCTCCCCCGATTCCCCTGGATCGAGATCGATCCCCCCCACTCTCTCTCGCACCCCTCCCGCTCG
>NC_041387.1:488182125-488264694 GCF_002162155.2 Triticum dicoccoides | reverse complement strand
GATCTGGATCGGGAAGGGGCAATGAGCCTGATGCCCCCTTCATCGACGTCGTCGCCGTACGACACAACCAATGCCCGAGGACCTCGCCGGAGGCCACCTCGCCGAACCTTCCCCGACGGACTGCCTCCCCGTCCCCTGGTCGTCTCCGACCTCCTCCCCACGCCCCGTTGCCCCAGACCCTACGGCCCGCTGTGAGCCGCCACCCACTCCTTCCTCTCCCTACTCGCTGTACGGTGCCGCCCCCGGCCGCGTCGGCTGCGCCCGCGCCCCGCGCGTGGCCATGCCTGTGCTGCTCCCGCTCCCCGCCTCCCCACACTGGTCGCGCCCTAGGCGCGCCCTCGACCCCGGCCTCCCTCTCTCTTCGTCTCGCGCGCACTCGGGATGTCCGCCGTAGACACGCCCGTGCCGGCCTCGTCCTGCCCCGAACGGCGAGTCGCCCTATGCCCGGGCCGTCGCCCTGCCTTGCCTCGCCGGTGCCCTGCCAAGGACGTTCGCCGTCGCCCGCACGCCCTCGGGGCTCCACCCCGTTAACCACTGCCCAGGCGCCCGCTAACGGCCGCTCCGTTTGGCCCCTGTGCCACTGAACGCTGGGGCCCACACCCTAGGAAAATTAGAAAAATATATATTAATTAATTAATTAGATAATTAATTAACTTAATTGATCATGTTTAATTAATCTGATTAAACATTAGTTAACCTAATTAACTAAGTAACTAATTAATAGGTTAATTAGGATAATGTGACAATGGCAGACGGGACCTACCCGTCAGTTTGACCAGTCAACTCTGTTGACTGCTGATGTCAACATGACATCATGCTGATGTCATTATTTCATTTTCGAATTAATTAAATAATTAATTAAAATTCCGAAAATTAATAAAATCTTTAGAAAATCATATCTTTTAATCCGTAACTCGGATTAAAATATTTTCAACATGAAAGTTGCTCAGAACGACGAGACGGATCCGGATACGCAGCTCGTTCACCCGCCACGCGTCCCTAGCATAGTGAACCTGCAACATTTCACCTCTGGTTCATCTGTCCGAAAACACGAACACCGAGGATACTTTCCCGGATGTTTCCCCCCTTCATCGGTATCACCTACTACCGCCATTGGGCACACCTAGCATCGTTACTTGTCATGTCATGCATCGATATGCATCTGTTTGCATTGTATTCATTGTTTCTTCCCCCTCTTCTCTTCGGTAGACTACGAGACCAACGCTGCTGCTGCCCAGTTCGACTACGGAGTTGACGACCCCTCCTTCTTGCCAGAGCAATCAGGCAAGCCCCCCCCCCCTTGATCATCAGATATTGCCTATTCTCCTCTATACTGCTTGCATGAGAGTAGTGTAGCATGTTACTGCTTTCCGTTGATCCTATTCTGATGCATAGCCTAACATTGTTGCTACATCTGTTGATACCTTACCTGCAATCCTAAATGCTTAGTATAGGATGCTAGTTTATCATCATTGGCCCTACATTCTTGTTAGTCTGCCTTGCTATACTATCGGGCCGTGATCACGGGAGGTGATCACGGGTATATACTATACATACATACGTACTATACAGATGGTGACTAAAGTCGGGTCCGCTCGAAGAGTACCCGTGAGTGATTCACGGATTGGGGGCTGAAAGGACCCTTGTCCCGACGGCCCTCTATGTGGATCTTTGTGGCGGAGCGACAGGGCAGGTTGAGACCACCTAGGTGAGAGGTGGGCCTGGCCCTGGTCGGCGTCCGCGGTTGCTTCATAATAACACGCTTAACGAGATCTTGGTATTTGATCTGAGTCTGGCCACTGGCCTATACGCACTAACCATCTACGCGGGAGTAGTTATGGGTATCCCGGCGTCGTGGTATCAGCCGAAGCCTTCTTGACGTCAGCGACGGAGCGGCGCGCGCCGGATTGGACTGGAACGCCTACTCTTGTATAAGGGAGGCTAGGTCTGCTTCCGGCCGCCCTCGCAACATGCAGGTGTGCAATGGGCGATGGGCCCGGACCCCTGCGCGCATAGGATTTAGACCGGTGTGTTGACCTCTCTGTTGTGCCTAGGTGGGGCTGCGACATGTTGATCTTCCGGGGCCGGGCATGACCCAGGAAAGTGTGTCCGGCCAAATGGGATCGAGTGTGTTGGGTTATGTGGTGCACCCCTGCAGGGAAGTTTATCTATTCGAATAGCCATGTCCCTCGGTAAAAGGACGACCCGGAGTTGTACCTTGACCTTATGACAACTAGAACCGGATACTTAATAAAACACACCCTTCCAAGTGCCAGATACAACCCGGTGATCGCTCTCTAACAGGGCGACGAGGAGAGGATCGCCGGGTAGGATTATGCTATGCGATGCTACTTGGAGGACTTCAATCTACTCTCTTCTACATGCTGCAAGACGGAGGCTACCAGAAGCGTAGTCCTCGACAGGATTAGCTATCCCCCTCTTATTCTGGCATTCTGCAGTTCAGTCCACTGATATGGCCCTTTACACATATAACCATGCATATGTAGTGTAGCTCCTTGCTTGCGAGTACTTTGGATGAGTACTCACGGTTGCTTTCTCCCCCCTTTTCCCCCTTTCCTTTCTTTCTGGTTGTCGCAACCAGATGCTGGAGTCCAGGAGCCAGACGCCACCGTCGACAACGACTACTACACTGGAGGTGCCTACTACTACGTGCAGGCTGCTGATGACGACCAGGAGTAGTTTAGGAGGATCCCAGGCAGGAGGCCTGCGCCTCTTTCGATCTGTATCCCAGTTTGTGCTAGCCTTCTTAAGGCAAACTTGTTTAACTTATGTCTGTACTCAGATATTGTTGCTTCCGCTGACTCGTCTATGATCGAGCACTTGTATTCGAGCCCTCGAGGCCTCTGGCTTGTATTATGATGCTTGTATGACTTATTTATGTTTTAGAGTCGTGTTGTGATATCTTCCCGTGAGTCCCTGATCTTGATCGTACACGTTTGCGTGCATGATTAGTGTACTATTGAATCGGGGGCGTCACAGCCATGTAGGAGGGCCTCATATTCGGCTGCGTTGTTGGAGTCCGTGTACATTATCTGAAGTACGTATTGGACTGTATCCCCGGTCGGGGACGTCAATACGACGCCAGCCCCCAAGCCGGCCAACATTTTGGAGCCGTCGAAATGCATAATCCAATTGGAGTATGCGCCGTACTCTTTAGGGAGTTCGGCTTCAGTCCATTCAGCGATAAAGTCTGCCAAGACTTGTGACTTTATAGCTCGCCGAGGTTTGTAAGTTATATCGAATGGTAAGAGCTCAATGGCCCATTTTGCAATCCTGCCCGTCGCGTCGCGGTTGTTTATAATGTCATTGAGGGGCACTTCGGAGGCCACTGTTATCGAACACTCTTGAAAGTAGTGTCGGAGCTTCTGGGATGCCATGAACACCGCATACGCTATCTTTTGATAGTGCGGGTAACGGGACTTGCAGGGAATTAAAACAGTGGATACGTAGTACACTAGTTTTTGAAGAGGGAATTTGTGCCCTTCTGTTTCTCGTTCGACGACGAGTACCGCGCTTACAACTTGATGTGTTGCCGCGATGTATAACAACATTGGTTCGCCCAGGTTAGGCGCAGCCAGGACCGGATTTGTTGCCAATATGGCTTTTATTTCTTCGAGTCCGGCAGTGGCAGCATCCGTCCACTCGAAGTGTTCGGTGCGCCTGAGGAGGCGATAGAGGGGCAATGCCTTTTCTCCCAAACGGGAGATAAAGCGGCTTAGAGCCGCCACGCATCCGGTCAATTTTTGTATTTGTTTGAGGTCTTTTGGAATATCTAGCTGTGACAGAGCTCGGATCTTGGCTGGATTTGCTTCAATTCCTCTACCGGATACAATGAAGCCCAGGAGCTTTCCGGCTGGTACGCCGAAAACGCATTTTTCCGGATTCAGCTTGATGTCATATGCTCAGAGGTTGTCGAATGTGAGCCTCAAATCGTCTACTAGAGTCTCGACGTGTTTGGTTTTGACGACTACGTCGTCTACGTATGCTTCTACTGTCTTGCCGATCTGGGTAGCCAGACATGTCTGAATCATGCGCTGATATGTTGCGCCGGCATTTTTGAGTCCGAAGGGCATCGTGTTGAAGCAGAATGGTCCATATGGAGTAATGAATGTCGTTGCGGCTTGGTCTGCTTCCGCCATCTTGATTTGATGGTAACCGAAATATGCGTCAAGGAAGCACAATGAATCGTGCCCTGCAGTAGCATCGATTATTTGGTCGATGCGGGGGACGGGGAAGGGGTCCTTTGGGCAGGCCTTGTTGAGGTCTTTGAAATCGACACATAGGCGCCAGGATTTGTCCTTCTTTGGTACCATTACCAGGTTTGCTAGCCAGTCCGGATGTTTGATGTCTCTGATCAATCCAGCTTCCAATAGTTTGGCTAGCTCTTCTCCCATTGCCTGTATTTTGGGTTCGGAAAATCGCCGAAGAGCCTGTTTGACTGGCTTGAATCCTTTTAGGATGTCCAGGCTGTGTTCTGCCAATCTGCGTGGGATTCCTGGCATATCTGAAGGGTGCCAGGCGAAGATATCCCAATTTTCCCGAAGGAATTCTCATAGTGCGGCATCTACATCAGGGTTCAACTTTGCCCCGATGGAGGCCATCTTTGTTGGGTCCGTTGGGTGGACCTGGAATTTGACTATTTCGTCCGCTGGTTTAAAAGAGGTGGACTTGGATCTCTTATCGAGTATCACATTGTCCCTATTCACCGTAGAGCGCAGCGCAGTGAGTTCTTCTGCCGCTAGGGCTTCGGATAGTGCCTCCAGGGCTAATGCGGCTGTCTTGTTTTCGCCGCAGAGTGCTATGTCCGGATCACTAGTGAGAGTGATTGTTCCGCCGGGCCCAGGCATCTTAAGCTTCATGTACCCGTAATGGGGTATGGCTTGAAAAATTGTGAATGCCTCTCGTCCTAATATAGCGTGATATCCGCTACTGAACAGGGCCACTTGGAACGTGACCTCTTCGGACCTGTAATTGTCCGGCGAGCCGAACACCACATCGAGTGTGATTTTTCCTGTGCAGCGCGCTTCCCGGCTAGGGATTATACCTCTAAAGGTTATGCTGCTTCGCTCAATGCGGCTCCAGTCTATTTCCATTTTTTGAAGAGTTTCCTCGTAGATGAGGTTTAGTCCGCTGCCGCCATCCATGAGTACCTTGGTAAGGCGAAAGCCATCCACTATTGGACTAAGGACCAATGCGGCTGGTGCTCGGGCTGTTCGGAATTTAGGTTCGTCGCTGGCGTTGAAGGTGATGGCCGTGTCGCTCCATGGATTTGTTGTTGCTACTTGGTAGACTTCGGCGAGGCTGCGGATTGTTCGTTTTCGCATATTATTTAATGCGAAAGTCTCGAAGACTTTTGATACCGTACTGGTACTATTGGAGTGGTTTTTCGGGGCTAGAAGCTCCTCGCCACTTTTGGCCACCTGCCGCAATATCCAACATGCTCGAAGGCTATTTGTTGGGGTGGCGCCTTCTGTACTGTGAATTTTACAGGGTTCGGTGATCCATCCCTCCAGTACGGTTCCTTGCCCTTTATGGGGTTTTTGCTTTTTGGTTTTTGTACCTGGTGCCTGAGTGTGCTGCACCCTTTTGTTACGGACCAGGGTTGTATTCGGGGCCGGATTGTCCCAAAACTTAGTTTCGGTTTTCCAGAAACTCTCCATCGCACAGTACTTTCGTACTATGGACGCCAGGTCGGCGAAGCATGTAATTTCGCGGTGACTGGCGGTGTTCAAGATCCCCTCATCCGTGCAATTATTGCAAAAAAATTGAAATTGCGTTTTCCTCTCGGCAGTCCTTTATCCTGTCCATAACCAGGAGGAATCTGGCCCAGTAATGATGTATTGTTTCAGCGGGCTCTTGCCGGATTTGAGATAGATCGCATATGTCTGGGTGGGTGGGTGGAATTAAGTCCGGAATCCTACCCATCTCGAGGCTCACGGGCCGAGAAGTTTCTGAATTTGGAAGCTTGGATCATTGGACGTTGTCCAACGAGTCCGGTCTGACGCCTGACTTTAGGTTCAGTGCTTGATCGAAGTCCGTCCCCCCGCGGGAATCCGGCATGGAGGGTTCGGAAGCCCGGACATGACTAGTTTTCAATATAGGAGAAAAGTCGCCGCGTTGTTCCTCCACCACCGCAACGTGGTGGGTAACCTGGGGAGAGTTAATCTCTCTCAGATCGGTTTTAGGCCCAATTTGATTGTAGTCTGTAGCGACTCCCAGGGCGGCGATGCGATCCAAGAGCTCGTTTACGGACGAGAGCTCTATTGGATCCAACCGCTCGGCAAATTCCGAGTTGACGTGAAGATTGCTTTTGATGACCCGAGAGGTCATCGTCGAAGCGGTGGCCGAACAGGCGGTCATGAGAAAGCCGCCCAGCCGGATAGTTTGGCCGGCGGCCAAGGCTCCTTTGGCGAAGATGCCGTCTTTGAAGACGGGAAGAGGCATCCTTCCTATCGGTGACGACACAGAGGAACTCTCAATGAAAGCACCAATGTCGGTGTCAAAACCGGCGGATCTCGGGTAGGGGGTCCCGAACTGTGCGTCTAGGCGGATGGTAACAGGAGACAAGGGACACGATGTTTTTACCCAGGTTCGGGCCCTCTCGATGGAGGTAAAACCCTACTCTTGCTTGATTGATATTGATGATATGGGTAGTACAAGAGTGGATCTACCACGAGATCAAGGAGGCTAAACCCTAGAAGCTAGCCTATGGTATGATTGTTGTAATGGTTGTGTATCCTATGGACTAAAACCCTCCGGTTTACATAGACACCGGAGAGGGCTAGGGTTACACAGAGTCGGTTACAATGGTAGGAGATCTACATATCCATATCGCCAAGCTTGCCTTTCACGCCAAGGAAAGTCCCATCCGGACACGGGACGAAGTCTTTAATCTTGTATCTTCATAGTCTTGGAGTCCGGCTGACGATGATAGTCCGGCTGTCCGGACACCCCCTAGTCCAGGACTCCCTTAGGTGGCAAGAGCCTAAGCTTGGGGATGCTTATGGCACCCCAAGATATTCAAGAATAGCCAAAACCTAAGCTTGGGGATGCCCCGGGAAGGCATCCCCTCTTTCGTCTTCGTTCATTGGTAACTTTACTTGGAGCTATATTTTTATTCGCCACATGATATGTGTTTTGCTTGGAGCGTTGTGTATTATATTAGTCTTTGCTTTTTAGTTTACCACAATCATCCCTGCTGTACACACCTTTTTGGGAGAAGCCTCTTTGATTAGAATTTTGCTAGAATACTCTATGTGCTTCACTTATATCTTTTGAGCTTGATAGTTTTTGCTCTAGTGCTTCACTTATATCTTTTAGAGCACGGTGGTGTCTTAATTTTGAAGAAATTGCTAGTCTCTCATGCTTCACTTATATTATATTAAGAGTCTTTGAAAGTGCGTTATATCAACTAGAGGGGGGGTGAATAGGCGATTTTTATGAATTCTTCACTGAGGAATTTGCTGGCGAGGAAATTCCTTACCGAAGAACTACTTGCAGCGGAATAAGTACTCAGAAGTAAACATAACAGGATACAAACATAGTCATCATGAAGAAATGAAAACTAGCACAGAGTACAGAAAGCGTAAACACAGGATAACAAGATGAAGACGGACAGACTGAAGAAATTGAGCTGAGGAATTTGTGAAAGTCTTCAATCAAAGTCTTCAAGCACAGATATGAACAATGTACAACACAGTAATGAGGAAATGAAAGAGTTGAGGAAATAAAACCAGTTAGTTGGTGAAGACAATGATTTGGTAAACCAGTTCCAACTGCTGTCTCAGTTGTACGTCTGGTTGGAGCGGCTGAGTATTTAAACTCGAGGACACACAGTCCCGGACACCCAGTCTCTGAGCCGCAACTCAGGACACCCAGTCCTCACCGTATTCTTCTTGAACTAAGACCATGCAGGCCTCGTCCAATCACTCGTGGTAAGTCTTCAGGTGACTTCCAAACCTTCACAGACTTGGTCACTCGGCGATCCACAATTCCTCTTTGATGCTCTAGACCTTGACGCCTAACCGTCTGGAAGAAGCACAGTCTTCAAAGGTAACAAGCGTCGGATCCACGCAGGGTCAATTTCTTCAGTGATGCTCAATCACTTTGGGTTTGTGGGGGTTTGGTTTTGGGTTTTTCCTCACTTGATGATTTTCGCTCAAAGTCCTCGGAGGATGGGTTGCTCTCAGATGACAAGTGTCAAGTTCTCTCGGAGCAGCCAACTAGCTAGTGGTTGTAGGGAGCAGCCCGACATGATAAGACATAAATGCCCTTCAATGATATGACCGTTAGGTGGATAGGATATTTTGGGACAGCTGGCGCGCAGCACAGCAACGGTCGGAAATTTGGCTCTCAAATTCCTCAGGGCTATCATGTTCCTCACTGTGTAGGCAATTCGCATTGGCAAATTCCTAACTCCTCAGTTAGAGCAAAGTCCTCAGTGACCAGAAGAACTGCGTCTCTGTCACTGAAGAAATTGACTGAACTGTATGAGATTTCCAATGGCTTCACTCGAAGGGATTGGTAGGTGTAGGATTTTGAGTTGAGCATCACATGGAAATTTTTCCTTAGTATTTCCTCGACCCCCTTTAACAGTACGGTGTTTCCTATGACTCAAGAAAGAGAAAATGAAACTATGAAAACAAAAGTCTTCACGCTTCGTATTCCTCGAATGAATACCAAGTCTTCAAGGTCACACCATTTTCTTCACTTTCAAAGTCTTCAGGAAGTCTTCAGAATATCAAAGTCTTCAGTTGAAGAACTTCATTTTTAGGGGTCGACTTTCTCTGTAAATATCAAACTCCTCATAGACTTATAGACATGTGTACACTCACAAACGCATCAGTCACTTAACCTATAAGTCTTCAATACACCAAAATCACTAAGGGGCACTAGATGCACTTACAATCTCCCCCTTTTTGGTGATTGATGACAACATAGGTTAAGTTTTCAACGGGGATAATCATATGAAGTGTAAATACTGATATTGAGGAATTTGATTGCAAGATATAGAAGAACTCCCCCTGAATGTGTGCTTAGTGAGGAATTTGCTTTTGAGGCAATGCACATTTGAAGAATTGAATCATGGAGATCTCCCCCTATATCTTGTAATTCATACACGCATTTGATATATAATATGAAGAATTTGAAATGCATGATGAAATATGGTGCCTGATGAGATTCAGCATGCGTGCGATAATATTAACGAGGAATAAGCATGCAGAATAACACATCAAAAGTATCAGAGCACAGTGCATCAGTCAGAGCACAATGCACCGTTCAAAAGTATCAGGGCACCATCGGATTTAAGATTACAACTCGATCCAATAAAAGTTTCAGAAGAACGAGAGTTGTAACTTAACAAAAACGCCCATAATATAAACCCACTTGAAGACTAACTCAGATTTCTCCCCCTTTGTCATCAAATGACCAAAAGGGTCGAAACTGAGGACTAACGCCCCTGAAGATTTTCAAGTCGATGGAGGAGCGCCAGCGTTGTCGGGGTTGTTTGTTGAAGTAGGGCCTGCCGCAGTGTCGTCCAAATCTTCATGTTCATCAGTTTCACGCGATGAAGAATAAGAACTGGCCACCAGATCAGGAACTTTGACTCTCTTGAATTTCTTCGGAGGTGGTGCAGACCAGTCAAATGCTTCCTGGAGACCCATAGTCTTCAGTTCTTCCACGGAATATACATGAGTAAGAACAGCCCAGGTGCGGTTGAGGGTTTCATGAAGATGATACTGATTTTTCTTCACTGCATTATGGGTTGAGGTCATGTTGTGAAGAATTGCAGCAAATTGACGTTTCACCCATTTGTGATTGCGATCAACCTTCTGATGAAGACTGAGGAGTAACTCACGGTCAGTCATCACCCTGGGTGCTGTTGCTTGAGGCTTTTGCTTGGCAGATGTATTTGCGGCAGTGTCATATGTTGCGGAATTGTCATTGGTGGAGTAAGATGTAGCTAGACGGAATTGACCATCCAATGGACGAGTGCCTTCATCGATCACAGCAGCTGCCTTGCCCTTATCATCAGATGATGAAACTGGTCGCTTGAGGACTTCAATGGGCGGCAAGTGGCTACCATGGTTCAGAGTGTCAGCCCTGTAATTCAGTGAAGATCTTGCCCTTATGAATCTCATAATCCAAGGCGCATAGGGCTTCAGCTCAAAAGGTGACATAGCAACATTAGCCAGAGTCCTCATGAAGAAATCATGGAAGTTGACGGGAACGCCATGAATGATGTTGAAAAGCATGTTCTTCGTGATGCCAACGACATCTTCATCATTTGAGTCGTGGCCTTTGATAGGACTCATTGTCTTCGTCAGGATTCGATAGACAGTCCGAGGCACATACAGCAATTCCTTGACGAGGAATTTGGTCCGAGGGGCCTGCCCTAGCTTCAAGGGCTTCATGAGCACTTGCATATAATGATCTGTCAGTTCGCGGTCATTGTAGATGCATCGTGCACTGGCATGGGGAGGATCAAGAGGAAGGACACGAAGCAATTCAGTTGTTGGTGCCTTATAGTGAGTGTTTTCTGTCATCCAATCCAGCACCCATGAATTGACATCTTCAGCATCTCCGGTGATATGCAAAGTGGCATAGAACTGAAGAATGAGTTCTTCATTCCAATCACAGATATGAGTGCAGAAATTCAGTAGTCCTGCATCATGAATAACTCGGAGTACTGGCTCGAAGCACGGCAGAGATTCCATATCCACATGAGGAATGTGCTCATGATCGAAGATTTTGTCCTTGTTAAAGAGCACTGAGGAATAGAAGTTGGCTTGAGTAGCAGTCCAGAAGCGTCTTTTCCTTATGCGAGCAGAGTCATATGGATTGTAATCAGTGAAGAACACATGCTCAGAAAAGAAGTCTTCAGCCTTGAATTTTTGCTTGCTAGAGAATGGATTCTTCGGTTTGGGCAGAGGAGTGTCAGTGATTTGCAGCACTACCTCAGGAATCGCGATCTCAGGTGCTTCAGGTTGAGGAATTTCTGGTTCCTCTTCTTGTGCAGTTTGGGGATCAGCAGCAGGTTCTTCAGCACTAGCGGCTGGAATCTCTTCATGAACAGATGATGTGGGATGAGTTTCTTCAGAGCCCATTTGAACAGTTGTAGCCGGGGACTGAGGAATTTGTTGAATAGGAGTGAAGAGAGGAGTATTGGGATGCTGACTTTCCCAAAAGTCATCGTTCATCACTGGTGTAGTGCATCCAATATCCACATCTTCGTCTTCTTTTTCAATTTCCTCAACACCAGCCTCCTCAGCTGTGAACTGAGGCATCGGTGAGGAAACGACTGGCGTTGAAGGGAATGTTTCCACTTCAATTTCTTCATCAAACTGCTCTGAGGTAGCAACAGAATGATTTTCTTCATCAGATCCGCTTGGGATCTTGTAGTCTTCTCCATAAGGAACAATTTCCTTAGACGACATGGAGGAAATGGGAACGGCATCAATTTCCTTAGATGCACTTACAGTCTTCTAGAACAGCATGGTATTTGATATGGTTATAAAATTGGTCCTAGAATGGTAGGCATCCAAGTTGGGTATAATAAAAACTATCATAGGAAGTGAATTGGATGCTGAGGGAGTCCTGGACTAGGGGGTGTCCGGACAGCCGGACTATCATCGTCAGCCGGACTCCAAGACTACGAAGATACAAGATTGAAGACTTCGTCCCGTGTCCGGATGGGACTTTCCTTGGCGTGGAAGGCAAGCTTGGCGATACGGATATGTAGATCTCCTACCATTGTAACCGACTCTGTGTAACCCTAGCCCTCTCCGGTGTCTATATAAATCAGAGGGTTTTAGTCCGTAGGACAACACAACCATTACAACAATCATACCATAGGCTAGCTTCTAGGGTTTAGCCTCCTTGATCTCGTGGTAGATCCACTCTTGTACTACCCATATCATCAATATCAATCAAGCAGGAGTAGGGTTTTACCTCCATCGAGAGGGCCCGAACCTGGGTAAAAACATCGTGTCCCTTGTCTCCTGTTACCATCCGCCTAGACGCACAGTTCGGGACCCCCTACCCGAGATCCGCCGGTTTTGACACCGACATTGGTGCTTTCATTGAGAGTTCCTCTGTGCCGTCACCGATAGGCTTGATGGCTTCTTCAATCAACAACAGCGCCGTCCTGGGTGAGACTTTTCTCCCCGGACAGATCTTCGTATTCGGTGGCTTCGCACTGCGGGCCAATTCACTTGGCCATCTGGAGCAGATCGAAAGCTACGCCCCTGGCCATCAGGTCAGATTTGGAAGCCTAAACTTCACGGCAGATATCCGCGGAGACTTGATCTTCGATGGATCCAAGCCGCAGCCGAGCGTGCCGCACTATCACGACGGGTATGATCTAGCTCTGCCGCCGGACAGTACTTTGGAGGCCGCACACGAATCCGCTCCGACCCATAGTCCGGAGCCGATTGCGCAGATCGAGGACGGGTGGCTGGACACTGCCTCGGGAGCTGCGACTTCCACGGTGATGGAGCCGAACACTGACCTTGTCCCTTATAAAGCTCGTGACTCCGAGGTACCGGACTCCCTGCCGGACTCCGAACCTCCTGCGCCCCTGCCAATCGAATTTGATTGGGCGTCGATCATGGAGTTCACCGCTGCGGACATCTTTCAGCACTCACCCTTTGGCGACATCTTAAATTCGCTAAAGCATCTCTCGCTATCCGGAGAGCCCTGGCCGGACTATGGCCAGGATGGTTGGGATGCGGATGATGAAGAAATTCAAAGCCACCCACCACCCACTTCGTAGCAACTGTCGACGATCTAACAGACATGCTAGATTACGACTCCGAAGACATCGACGGTATGGACGACGATGCCAGAGACGATCAAGAACCAGCGCCTACAGGGCACTGGAAGACCACCTCGTCATATGACATATACATGGTGGACACCCCAAAAGATGGGGACGGCGAAGAAGCAACGGAGGCAGATTCCTTAAAGAAACAGCCCAAGCACCGGCGTCAGCGGCGCCGCTCTAAATCCCGCCAAATCAAGAATGAAGATTCCGGCACAGGAGATAATAACACCCCAGAAATTGCAGAAGACAATCCCCTTCTGCAAGATTCAGCGCAGGAGGATGCAGCAGCAAGCCCTCACGAGAGAGCGGCAGACGAAGAGGTCGAGGATGATAATTACATACCTCCCTCCGGAGACGAGGCAAGCCTCGACGACGACGAATTCATCGTGCCTGAGGATCCCGTCGAACAAGAGCATTTCAGACGCAGGCTAATGGCCACAGCAAATAGCCTAAAGAAAAAGCAGCAGCAGCTTCAAGCTGATCAAGACCTGCTAGCCGGTAGATGGACCGAGGTCCTCGCGGCCGAAGAGCATGAACTTGAACGCCCCTCCAAGAGCTACCCAAAACGCAAGTTGCTCCCCCGATTAGAGGAGGAAGCATACATACCCTCATCACCAGCGCACAATACGGCCGACCGACCACCCCGTGGTCGCGACAGAGAGGCATCAAGGCCCTCCATCAAGACCGTACCCCGGCACCGCTCGAAGAGTACGAAGCCACGAGGGAATGCGCCGGACTTGGGGGATATATTGGAGGACAAGGCAAGACAATCCAGATCTATCTATGGATCACGTGGGCGCCCCACGACGCACGACGAATACCGTCGCGCCGGATACAACAGCTCCGGCCGGGCCGAACACAGCAGACAACGCTCCCTTGAGCTACGTCGTGATATTGCTTAATACAGAGGCGCCGCACACCCGCTATGCTTCACTGACGAAGTAATGGATCATCAAATCCCTGAAGGGTTTAAACCCATAAACATTGAATCCTACGATGGCACAACAGACCCCGCGGTTTGGATCGAAGATTATCTCCTTCATATCCATATGGCCCGCGGTGACGATCTCCACGCCATCAAATATCTCCCGCTCAAGCTTAAAGGACCAGCTCGGCATTGGCTTAACAGCTTGCCCGTAGAGTCAATTGGGTGTTGGGAGGACCTGGAAGCCGCATTCCTCGACAACTTCCAGGGCACATATGTGCGACCACCAGACGCCGATGACCTAAGCCACATAATCCAGCAGCTAGACGAATCGGCCAGACAATTCTGGACACGGTTCTTAACAAAGAAAAATCAAATCGTCGACTATCCGGATGCAGAGGCCCTCGCAGCCTTCAAACATAACATCCGCGACGAGTGGCTAGCCCGGCACCTAGGACAGGAAAAGCCGAAATCCATGGCAGCCCTCACATCATTAATGACCCGCTTCTGTGCGGGAGAGGATAGCTGGCTAGCTCGCAGCAACAACCTCAGTAAAAATGCTGGCAGTCCGGATACTAAGGACCACAATGGCAGGTCGCGTCAAAGCAAAAATTAATGCTGCGTTAACGGCGATAACAATGAGGATACGGCAGTCAACGCCGGATTCCGAGGCTCTAAACCCGGTTAGCGGAAGAAGCCATTTAAAAGAACCACTCCGGGTCCGTCCAATTTGGACCGAATACTCGACCGCTCTTGCCAGATACATGGCACCCCCAAAAAACCAGCTAACCACACCAACAGAGATTGTTGGGTATTCAAGCAGGCAGGCAAGTTAACTGCCGAAAACAATGACAAGGGGCTGCACAGCGATGACGAGGAAGAGACCCGGCCGCTGAACAGTAGAGGACAGAAGGGCTTCCCCCCACAAGTGCGGACGGTAAACATGATATACGCAACCCACATACCCAAAAGGGAACGGAAGCGTGCACTGAGGGACGTATATGCGATGGAGCCAGTCGCCCCGAAGTTCAATCCATGGTCCTCTTGCCCGATCACTTTCGATCGAAGAGACCATCCGACCAGTATCCGCCATGGCGGATTCGCCGCATTGATTTTAGACCCAATCGTCGATGGATTTCACCTCACGAGAGTCCTGATGGACGGCGGCAGTAGCCTGAACCTGCTTTATCAGGATACAGTGCGCAAGATGGGCATAGACCCCTCAAGGATTAAACCTACAAAGACGACCTTCAAAGGCGTCATACCAGGTGTTGAGGCCAATTATACAGGCTCAGTCACACTGGAAGTGGTCTTCGGATCCCCGGATAATTTCCGAAGCGAGGAGTTAATCTTCGACATAGTCCCGTTCCGCAGCGGCTATCACGCTCTGCTCGGACGAACCGCGTTCGCAAAGTTCAACGTGGTACCGCATTATGCATACCTCAAGCTCAAGATGCCAGGCCCTCGTGGATTCATCACGGTCAACGGAAATACGGGACGCTCCCTCCGAACGGAGGAACATACAGCGGCTCTCGCGGCAGAAGTACAGAGCAGCCTTCTAAGGAAATTTTCGAGTCCGGCCGCTAAACGACCGGACACGGCCAAACGCGCCCGGAGCAACATCAATCAAGACCACCTGGCACGTTCCGAGCACGCGTAGCAATGCGGCCCCAACCCCAGCCCTCGCATGATTGCAAGACCAGCTCTCTGCGTACATCATTACGCTTTGGAGATACCATGGGCATAGGGGGAGGGGCACGACCACAACTGACCTAGAGTGCGGCTCGACCACACCAGGGGCTCCCAAGTGTGTCGCTCTTTTTATTTTTTATTTTCCTTCTTTTTATACACAGGACTCCGTTCACCAGAGGCCCTGTCCGGCGACGAACCTGCCGAACTCACGATGCAACGGCCAGGGAGGAAAAAAGGCTGCAACGAACTCAGGTGGTCTCCATTACGAGCATTAAATTTGATTATATACACCAGTCCGCAGCCCACCCCTGGAGGGGGACATGTTTAATTAGTCCAATCCCATGCTTACCGCACTATTTGTATCATTCCGCACTCATAGCAGAATTCCTTGAATAAATAATGAGCACTTTTTGCCTATAATTGCATTACTTTACATATATGTTCATTAATAACATCTTGCACCCGTATATTTTGGTACGGCCGAATACACCAGGGGCTTATGTTCTCCGCATTATGGTGTGATAAGTCCGAACACTTTCACAAGTGCGGCACCCCAAACTTATAGCATTATATGAATCGGCTCCGAATCATGTCTTGGGTCAATAGTCGGGTTTGCCCGGCTCCCATGTTTTGGTACCTTACGTTCCGTTCTGTCGGCTAAGGTAGCACTGGGAGAACCACTGCGATTGCACCCCGGTTGAGCTGGGCGAGCGCCTCAGTGGAGAAAGCTAAAACTGACTATCATGATAAGGCGAGAGACTGGTCGCTGTTCGAGAGGTCTTTTCGAGTCCCTAAAGACTTACGTCGCTTCGACCAAAGAACCGGATAATGTCCGGCCAAGGCGTGGATAGCACCCCGAACTCGGTCTTCCGAATACTAGGGGCTTCGCCGAAATTTAAAATTATAGAATTCTATGGCTAAGTGAGAGTGTTCAAGCATTATAAGTCCGGTTGCCTTGTTCGTTGTGTTGAGCGCCTCCCTAGATGGACCCAAAAATGGGAACAAGAGTGCTCAAGTTTATCCCGAACACCCCAGCACTAGTGGCATGGGGGCTGAAGTCGACGACTTGCCATCTCTCAGATTTTATAAACGGCCGCACAGAAGGTAATATTTTAAATCAAACAAGTGTTGCTTAGCGCATATGAACAAAGTTTTTAGCGCACAGGATAATACATAGCGAGTTTACTCAAAAATTACATCTCTGGGGCACTCATCCACAATCTTGCGGGCGCCCTTCAGGACAGTCTTATAGTACATCTCCGGCGTGCGATACTCCTTGCCCGCTAGCGGTGCGTCAGTGATAAGCTTCTCCGCATCCAGCCTGCCCCAATGCACCTTTGCGCGGGCAAGGGCCCGACGAGCACCTTCAATACAGGTGGAGCGCTTGATGACCTCCACCCAGGGGCACGCATCCACCAGCCGCCACACGAGGCCGAAGTAACTCCCAGGCATGGCCTCTCCAGGCCACAGCCGGACTATGAGGCCCTTCATGGCCTGCTCGGCTACCTTGTGGAGCTCGACCAGCTGCTTCAGCTGGTCGCTAGGGGGCACCGGATGGCCGGCCTCAGCATACTGAGACCAGAAGACCTTCTCCGTAGAGATCCCCTCCTCGGCTCGGTAAAACGCGGCGGCATCGGATACACTGCGAGGCAGATCTGCAAACGCCCCTGGAGAGCTCCGAATTCGGGTAAGTAACAGGTAATTTACATTAACATGCTTGCTTTGCATGAAAAATGCCTTACCCGCCGCTATCTTCTTCACCGCCTCAATCTCCTGGAGGGCCTTATGGGCCTCGGCCTTAGCGGCTTTGGCACTTTCAAGAGCCGAGGCAAGCTCGGACTCTCGAGTCTTCGAGTCACGCTCCAAACTCTCATGTTTTTCCATGAGAGCCTGGAGCTCTTGCCGCACCTCCGCCACCCGCGCCTCCTGTTTCTCTCGCTCCGTCCGTTCCGCGGCCGCATTACGTTCGGCCGCGGATACGGCCTCCTTCAGGGTTGCCACCTCGTTCGTGGCCCCTGCAGTACCCACGTTATCGTTGTTATTTTTATTGCAACCGAAATCCTTTTCTGTAAGGTACAAATTTAAAGACGGTGTTACTCACCTTCTTTGTCCTCAAGCTGCTTCTTGGCAAGGCCGAGCTCTTGCTCGGACCGCTCGAGGTCCTGCTTCAACGCACCAACCTCCGCAGTCAGTGCGGCAGAGGTCAGCAGCGCAGCCTGCAAACCCATATTGACACAATTTTTAGTACTCCTGCGTATATCTTTTTTAGATCCTCAATCCGGTTTTTCTTTCTGAACACCGAACCGAGCATCAGGGGCTACTGTCTATGCGGTATTACATTACATATTTTTAACTTCTTACCTCAAAGCCTGTTAGAAGGCTACTGCAGGCTTCAGTCAGCCCGCTTTTGGCGAGCTGAACCTTCTGAATCACCGCATTCATGATAGTGCGGTGTTCTTCCTCGATGGAAGCGCCTTTGAGCACCTCCAACAAGTTGTCCGGCGCCTCCGGTTGGACGGAGGCCGCTGGTGTCACGGTCTTGCCCTTCTTGCGAAGGGGCCGCCTGCCGGACTCCGGAACCACTGCGGGTTCCGGCGTGGAGTCCGGCGCAAAGTCCGGGAGGCTGCCTTGTGGCGCCTCCGGAGCCTCCTCCTGATGGGTCCCTTCCCGGGATCCCACCTCGGCGTCCTCAGCGTCACGAGGGGTGGAGGCAGTCGGGATGGAATCTACATCCGACGGAGCCAATGACCCGCTCGACGAAGCGGGGAGATCATCATCGGCCGGACTCCAGGCAGTGTGCGGCATTAGAAGGACACTATGTGACACAAAAGAGAAATTATAAATCATTCAGGAATCCGGATACTTACGATCTTGACGGAGGCCTGGCCCTTGAGGGCCACTCTTCGTCGCCAACGTTGGTGTTGGCGGAGCTGTCCGGGGGAATAGTCCTTCCCCTCTTGGACCCTTCGGCCTCCCCTGGTGGGGAGGCCTTCCTCTTTCTCTCTCCCTCCTCTGGGAGAGAGTCTTCTTTCTCCTCCTCGTCTTCGGGGGAGGAGTCTGCCTCGGAGCCATCGGACAATGAATCCGATAGCACCTGGCGCCGGGAACTTCTTCGAGTTCCCGTGGCCTTCTTCTTGGCCTTCTTCTCCGGCACCACATAGAGTGCTGGGACCAGCAGCCCCGTTAAGCGGGCGTCCGCTGGGTCTTCGGGAAGGGGAGCCGGACAGTCTACCTGTCCGGACGTCCTCTGCCAGTCCTATCAAAGGCATTGGGAGTTTTTAGATCCCGCATAGAGTCAAACTATGAAAGAAAACAACTGTCCCATAGAGGATAACGAAGCTTACCTCACCGGTCGGGCGCTTGGTGCTGAATCCGCGATCTTCCGTCGCGGACGCGGGGGCTTCTCTGCCCTTGAACAACACCCTCCAGACGGCTTCGTACGTCGTGTCAAAGAGCCCGCTCAGAGTCCGGTGCTGCACCGGATCGAACTCCCACAGGTTGAAGGCCCGTTGTTGGCAGGGGAGAATCCGGCGGATGAGCATGACCTAGATCACATTGACAAGCCTGAGCTTCTTGTTCACCAGGGTCTGGAGACAGGACTGGAGTCCTGTCAGCTCGTCCGAACTGCCCCATAGCAAGCCCTTCTCTTTTCAGGAGGTGAGCTGCATCGGGATACCAGATCTAAACTCAGGGGCCACCGCCCATTTTGGGTCACGCGGCTCGGTGATGTAGAACCACCCCGATTGCCATCCCTTGATGGACTCCATGAAGGCCCCTTCGAGCCAGATGACGTTGGGCATCTTGCCCAGCATTGCGCCTCCACACTCCGCTTGGACGCCCTTCACTACCTTCGGCTTGACGTTGAAGGTCTTGAGCCACAAGCCGAAGTGGGGCTGGATGCAGAGGAAGGCCTCGCACACGACGATAAACGCCGAGATGTTGAGGATGAAGTTTGGCGCCAGATCGTGGAAATCCAGGCCGTAATAGTACATGAGCCCCCGGACAAAGGGATGCAACGGGAAGCCCAGTCCGCGGAGGAAGTGGGGAAGGAATACGACCCTCTCATGGGGCCTGGGGCTGGAGATGAGCTGCCCCTTGTCGGGCAGCCGGTGCGCGATGTCGCCGGAAAGATATCCGGCACTGCGCAGTTTTGCGATGTGCTCCTCCGTCACGGAGGAGGCCAACCATTTGCCTCCCGCTCCGGACATGGTCGGAGAAGGTCGAGACAAGATGCGCGGACTTGGGCGCTGGAGCTCGAGAGTGCGCGGAGATGGATAAGCAAAGGAGGAAGAAGGCGTAGGTAAAAAGGGTGGATCCTTATCCCCTTATATATGGGCGGACGGAAACTATGCGTCCCCACCGGCCTAGTAAAACTCGCTTATCTCCCAAGCGCCACCATCAATGGCGCGGTTGGGTTACCCACGTCCGTATTGATGAGAATCTCGGAATAAGGGGAACACGATCTCTGCTTCGACAAGACGTGCCAAGGAAACCACTTCGCTAAACGCGTTGAGGTGGTATAATAAAAAACGATTCCAGTAAAGGCTTGGTAGTGATGTGACGTCATGCCGCAAAATACGTCAGCAGATTGAGCTTGTGTGCGTAATATTCTCTCTACGGTGGTATGTGGAATTTATTTTGTAGAGCCGGACACTATCCTGGTGTTCACAATCTTCTATGAATTATTCGAAGGAGGAACCCGCCTTGCAATGCCGAACAATATGCGCGCCGGACTCATCGTCATTGAAGCCTGGTTCAGGGGCTACTGAGGGAGTCCTGGACTAGGGGGTGTCCGGACAGCCGGACTATCATCGTCAGCCGGACTCCAAGACTATGAAGATACTAGATTGAAGACTTCGTCCCGTGTCCGGATGGGACTTTCCTTGGCGTGGAAGGCAAGCTTGGCGATACGGATATGTAGATCTCCTACCATTGTAACCGACTCTGTGTAACCCTAGCCCTCTCCGGTGTCTATATAAACCGGAGGGTTTTAGTCCGTAGGACAACACAACCATTACAACAATCATACCATAGGCTAGCTTCTAGGGTTTAGCCTCCTTGATCTCGTGGTAGATCCACTCTTGTACTACCCATATCATCAATATCAATCAAGCAGGAGTAGGGTTTTACCTCCATCGAGAGGGCCCGAACCTGGGTAAAAACATCGTGTCCCTTGTCTCCTGTTACCATCCGCCTAGACGCACAGTCCGGGACCCCCTACCCGAGATCCGCCGGTTTTGACACCGACAGATGCTATGATCAATTTGATACTTGATAATTGTTTTGAGATATGGAGGTAGTGATATTAAAGTCATGCTAGTTGGGTGATTATGAATTTAAAGAATGCTTGTGTTGAAGTTAGCAAGTCCCGTAGCATGCACGTATGGTTAAAGTTGTGTAACAAATTTGAAACATGAAGTGTACCTGGCTTGTGCATCCTTATGAGTGGCGGTCGGGGACGAGCGATGGTCTTTTCCAACCAATCTATCCCCCTAGGAGCATGCGCATAGTACTTGATTTTTGATGACTTCTAAATTTTTGCAATAAGTATATGAGTTCTTTTGACTAATGTTGAGTCCATGGATTATACGCACTTTTACCTTTCCGCCTTTGCTAGCCTCTTCGGTACCGTGCATTGCCCTTTCTCACCTTGAGAGTTGGTGCAAACTCCGCCGGTGTATCCAAACCCCGTGATACGATACGCTCTATCACACATAAACCTCCCTATATCTTCCTCAAAACAGCCACCATACCTACCTATTATGGCATTTCCATAGCCATTTCGAAATATATTGCCATGCAACTTTCCACCGTTCCGTTCATCATCATCATGACATACTTTACTTTTGTCATATTGCCATTGCATGATCATGTAGTTGACATCGTATTTGTGGCAAAGCCACCATGCATTATTTTTCATAAATGTCACTCTTGATTCATTACACCATCCCGGTACACCGCCGGAGGCATTCATATAGAGTCATATCTTGTTCTAGTTTCGAGTTGTAATTCATATGTTGTAATCAATAGAAGTGTGATGATCATCATTATTAGAACATTGCCCAAAGAAAAAAAGAAAAAAAAGAAGAAAGGCCAAAAAGAAAAAAAGGAAGGCCCAAAAGAAAAAAAAAGAAAAAGAAAGAAAAAGAAAAGAAAAAAAGAAAGTAAATAAAAAGGGCAATGTTACTATCTCTTTTTCCACACTTGTGCTTCAAAGTAGCACCTTGTTCCTCATGTAGTGAGTCTCATATATCGTGCTTCAAAGTAGCACCATGTTTTTCATATAGTGAGTCTCATAAGTTGTCTTTTTCATACTAGTGGGAATTTTTAATTATAGAACTTGGCTTGTATATTCCTACAATGGGCTTCCTCAAATGCCCTAGTTCTTCGTGAGCAAGCAAGTTGGATGCACACCCACTAGTTTTCTTTTATTGAGCATTAGTTCTAGTGCATCCGTTGCATGGCAATCCCTACTCCTCATGTTGACATCAATTGATGGGCATCTCCATTGCCCGTTGATTATCCTCGTCAATGTGAGACTTTCTCCTTTTTTGTCTTCTCCACACAATCCCCATCATCATATTCTATTCCACCCATAGTGCTATATCCATGGCTCACGCTTATGTATTGCTGAAGGTTGAAAAAGTTTGAGATTATTTAAGTATGAAACAATTGCTTGGCTTGTCATCGGGGGTATAGAAGTTGGGAACATCTTTGTGTGACGAAAATGAAGCATAGCCTAACTATATGATTTTGTAGGGATGAACTTTCTTTTGCCATGTTATTTTGAGAAGACATGATTACTTTGATTAGTATGCTTGAAGTGTTACTATTTCTTTTATCAATATGAACTTTTATTTTGAATCATTTGGATCTGAACATTCATGCCACAATAAAGAAAATTACATTATGAATTATGCTAGGTAGCATTCCACATCAAAAATTCTCTTTTTATCATTTACCTACTCGAGGATGAGCAGGAATTAAGCTTGGGGATTCTTGATACGTCTCCAACGTATCTATAATTTTTTATTGTTCCATGCTATTATATTACCCCTTTTGGATGTTTATGGGCTTTATTTTACACATTTATATCATTTTTGGGACTAACCTACTAACTGGAGGCCCAGCCCATATTGCTGTTTTTTTTGCCTATTTTAGTATTTTGAAGAAAAGGAATATCAAACGGAGTCCAAACGGAATGAAACCTTCGGGAGCGTGATTTTTGGAACGAACGTGATCCAGAGGGCTTGGAGTGCAAGTCAAGAAGCAGCCGAGGCCCCCACGAGATAGGAGCCCCCCCTGTAAGGTGCGCCCCTTGTCTCGTGGGCCCCTCGGGCGGCCACCGACGTACTTCTTCCTCCTATATATACCTATGTACCCCGAAAACATCCAGGAGCACCACGAAACACAATTTCCATCCCCGTAACCTTCTGTATCCGCGAGATCTCATCTTGGAGCCTTCGTCGGCACTCTGCCGGAGGGGGAATCGACCACGGAGGGCTTCTACATCAACATCCTTGCCCCTCCGATGAGTTGTGAGTAGTTTACCACAGACCTACGGGTCCATAGTTATTAGCTAGATGGCTTCTTCTCTCTTTTTGGATCTCAATACAATGTTCTCCCCCTCTCTTGTGGAGTTCTATTCGATGTAAACTCTTTTTATGGTGTGTTTGTCGAGATCCGATGAATTGTGGGTTTATGATCAAGTTTATCTATGAATAATATTTGAATCTTCTCTGAATTCTTTTATGTGTGATTGAGTTATCTTTGCAAGTCTCTTCGAATTATCAGTTTGGTTTGGCCTACTAGATTGATCTTTCTTGCCATGGGAGAAGTGCTTAGCTTTGGGTTCAATCATGCGGTGTCCTTACCCAGTGACAGAAAGGGTTGCAAGGCACGTATTGTATTGTTGCCATCGAGGATAACAAGATGGGGTTTATATCATATTGCATGAGTTTATCCCTCTACATCATGTCATCTTGCTTAATGCGTTACTCTGTTCTTATGAACTTAATACTCTACATGCATGCAGGAATCGGTCGACGTGTGGAGTAATAGTAGTAGATGCAGGCAGGAGTATGTCTACTTGTTATGGATGTGATGCCTATATACATGATCATGCCTAGATAATCTCATAACTATGCGAGTTTCTATCAATTGCTCGACAGTAATTTGTTCACCCACTGTAATACTTATGCTATCTTGAGAGAAGCCTCTAGTGAAACCTATGGCCCCCGGGTCTATCTCTTATCATATTTGCTTTCAATCTACTTTTATTTGCATCTTTACTTTTTGCATCTATATTATAAAATACCAAAAATATATTTATCTTATCATACTATCTTTATTAGATCTCACTTTCGCAAGTGGCCGTGAAGGGATTGACAACCCCTTTATTGCGTTGGTTGCGAGTTCTTAGTTTGTTTGTGTAGGTGCATGGGACTTTTGAGGAGCCTCGTACTGGATTGATACCTTGGTTCTCAAAAACTGAGGGAAATACTTACGCTACTATTGTTGCATCACCCTCTCCTCTTCAAGGAAAACCAACGCAAGCTCAAGACGTAGCAGTAGTATCAGAGGGTATGAACCATAGAGAAGTTGGAATACAGTAGATATTACACCAATATGACTTTAGAATGAGTACACAACAGTACCTAAGTGGTGGTTTATTTTCTTATACTAACGGAGCTTACGAGTTTTCTGCTGAGTTTTGTGTTGTGAAGTTTTCAAGTTTTGGGTAAAGATTCGATGGACTATGGAATAAGGAGTGGCAAGAGCCTAAGCTTGGGGATTCCCAAGGCACCCCAAGGTAATATTCAAGGACAACCAAGAGCCTAAGCTTGGGGATGCCCCGGATGGCATCCCCTCTTTCTTCTTTGTTCATCGGTAACTTTACTTGAGCTATATTTTTATTCACCACATGATATGTGTTTTGCTTTGCTTGCTGTTTGAATGAAATACCAAGATCTGAAATTCTTAAATGAGAGAGAGTCTTCACATAGCTACATAATTATTTAACTACTCATTGAACTTCACTTATATATTTTTGGAGTAGTTTGTCATTTACTCGTGTGCTTCACTTATATCCTATGAGTAAATGGTTGAATGAGTTGAATGTCATAAATCTGAAATTATACATGTTTCACATATAAGAAGTATAGGTGAAAATTTTATTGAAGGTTAGCAAACATTGTATTGGTCACTTGAACAATTCATGAAAGAATATTGAAGGAAGAGAGATTTCACATATAAATATACTATCTTGGACATCTTCTAAGATTGTGAGCCCCATTAATTATTTTCAAACCTGGGAAAATTAGTTGAAATTGGACAAGGAAGACAACATAATGAGTTGTGCTTGTGTATATTTGTATAGAAGTTATATTGTTATAGATCCTCCAACATGTGGTGTGTCGGTGTCAAAACCGGCGGATCTCGGGTAGGGGGTCCCGAACTGTGCGTCTAGGCGGATGGTAACAGGAGACAAGGGACACGATGTTTTTTACCCAGGTTCGGGCCCTCTCGATGGAGGTAAAACCCTACTCCTGCTTGATTGATATTGATGATATGGGTAGTACAAGAGTAGATCTACCACGAGATCAAGGAGGCTAAACCCTAGAAGCTAGCCTATGGTATGATTGTATGTTGTCCTACGGACTAAAGCCCTCCGGTTTATATAGATACCGGAGAGGGCTAGGGTTACACAGAGTCGGTTACAATGGTAGGGGATCTACATATCCGTATTGCCAAGCTTGCCTTCCACGCCAAGGAAAGTCCCATCCGGACACGGGGCAGAGTCTTCAATCTTGTATCTTCATAGTCTTGATAGTTCGGCGGACATTGATAGTCCGGCTGTCCGGACACCCCCTAGTCCAGGACTCCCTCAGTAGCCCCCGAACCAGGCTTCAATGACGATAAGTCTAGCGCGTTTTATAGTCTTCAGCGTTGCAAGGCGGGTTCTCCCTTCAAATTCCATGTACCTGCCGAACAGTGTCCGGCTTCATCTTGAATATTGTGCTCCTCGGCTTCTACGCCAAATAAAGGCCCTCTTCCACGCGTCGCACGAATGCGAAAAGCCAGGGTGTTTTTTGCATTTCACCCCCCAATTGTGCGAGTCGACCGCCTATAAAAGAGGCAAGAATTCAGATCCAAACCACACCATCTTCCTCCCGCGAATACTCCATCGAAGTGCCTTTGACCTGGAAATCCATTCCACCATGGATCGTTACCACGGCTCTTCTTCGCGCGCTCCCAGCCCACCGCCGGGGAGTTGGAGGAGGTGCTCTATTTCGCACAACGAGCTCGAGAAGCTCCAAACGGGGGGATTACTCCCTCCAGCCATTATGATCCCAGTCCGGGCCGGACTGGTTACTTACCAAGGTGGGAGACAGGCGGAGGACACTCCAAGCCCCAATAAGGGGGAACGAGTATGTTTTGTCCCTTATCTGACGAGGGGACTCAGATTTCCAATACATCCGTTCCTCCGCGGGCTCCTGAAGTTCTACGGACTCCAGCTCCACCACCTTACGCCCGCCTCTGTCCTGCATATCGCGGGCTACGTAGCTCTTTGCGAGCTATTCCTGGGCATTGAGCCCCATTTCGCATTGTGGAAGAGGTTGTTTTGCCTCGTACCCCGTTCTTACCAGGGGTCCATATATCAAGTGGGCGGCGCCGAAATATGGCGCATCGCCGGGACCGGATACCTATCCGGCACTCCCAAGAGGGCGTCCGAAGACTGGCCCTCGGAATGGTTTTATATAGAAGACGCTCCGTTGCCAGACCCAGTCCGGATCGGCCTCCCGGAGTTTAGTGCTGCTCCCTTGAAGAAACGCCTCAGCTGGCGCCCGCGGAGCCCCCGATTGGAGGAAGACAAGAGCGTCCATTACTTGATGGGCCGGATAAGATTAATGGCTCATTCCGGCTTGACCATGATCGGAGTCATGGCGACATGCATCAAGCGAGGGGTACAACCACTGCAATACAGAGGCCACCCCATGTGGGATTTTAACGGGGAAGACGATGCTACCCGGCATGGCCACAAAGGGCCGGATTCGACCGAGGATCTGGTGAAGATCCTGTCCGGTCTGTACAAGGGGGATAAGGAGGATTTCCTTCGAATGAACCCTTTGAATGGGTTTTCCATGATCAACCCCAGAGGATGGGTAAGTGAACACCTTGAAGGGCCCAGCCCATGCTTTCGAAGTTTAAGCTTCTTACATTATGTCTTCGGCGCAGGATCTACGCCGGATTGTGGAGGACATGGTAAGTCCGGCTCCGCAACCCGAGGATCCAGAAGGATCCCTGGGTCCGGCCTCCGAAGAGGACCCGGATATCGAGGTGGAGCTGATTGACGGGGTGTATCACCAGCTCAGCATAGACAATGCTTTGGTCGCCATTACGGCGGACTACCCCGAACTAAGTCTGGCTTCCCAGGTGACTGCGACCGAAGTCCGGACACCATTATCTCATCCCTGCCCATTTCTGACCTTCGCGAATGATGGTATTTTGCAGGAAGCGCCTTTACGGCAGGAAGCCGAGCCTGCGGCGGCCGACCAACAAAGGTCAGTCCGAACCAGTAGGCGGAAAAGGAGCGCAATGCGGACGGAAACATCGCCGCAAAGGTGTAGCTCGTATTTGAATTTTTAGAGCAACGTTCCGAGGAAACGTCTAAGTGCCCATGATTTCTATAGGAGAAAAGGCGCTCGCCGGACTGCGAGCGCAGGAATTGCCAATCCGACCAACACCGGCCAGGCCCCAGCGCCCGGCCTGGAGGGGGAGGCAAGCGCAAGACGCGAGCCGGATCCTTCTCCAACGGAGGATACCGACAAACTATCCGCCACCAAGTCTGAGGTGGAGAGCGCCATGAACCATAGGCGCCGCCGGACAGTATTTCAAGAGGCATGCTTTTCCCCTGGGGAATTGGACGCCTTTAACGTAGGGGACGCGCATCTCTGTGCTGCTCAAAATGGTTTTACCAGAGCCACGGAGCAGTATGTGAAAGACATACGGGTAAGGAAATTTTAATGGTTGTATATACCAGTAGCCCCCGAGACTTAAATTAGTTATGCTAACTGATTTAAGGATCATTGTAAATTTCAGGCACTTGACGAGAAGAACGCCCAGCTGTCTCGGGAGCTACAAGATTGCAAGGCCCAACTTGAGGCCGCACTTGCTGCCGCAGGAAGAGACGGAAAGACCCCTCCTGGTAACACATTTTTATAAATATAAGTGATGTGCGGCGTGCGCGCGAGTCTAATAATGACATTTGCAGGTACCGCCGGACAAGATCCGGACAGGCAAGCATTGCTACGCCAGCTAAAGGCCGGCGAGAGTGTGCTGAATAGAGTTCAGCAGGAAAGGAACAAGCTCCAAGATGCCAATGCCAAGCTCGGAGAAGAGCTAAAAGGCGTACAGGCCGAGCTGTCCGGCTCCGTTAAGGAGAACCAGCGGCTTCGTCGCAGCATTTATAGTAAGTGCTTGAGCGAACTCTTTTGAAAAGAAGAGTCCGGCGAGGAAGCGTTTTGACATGATATGTCTTGTAGGTATACTCATGGGTCGTCCTGCAGAGGAGATGCCCATATCAATGGGTGATCAACTTCCCGAACTGTTGCAACTACTCGAACGAGTTCGGCAGGCAATGAACGGCGTCGTTCAGGCTTTATGGCCAGCCCTCACCCTACCCGAGAGCCTCGGGGAGCTTGCGGAGAAGCTGCAGGGAGTGCGGCAGCGCTTCCGTTTGTGGAAGATTTTGGCTTGCCGTCAAGGTGCGAGGGAGGCTTGGGCCATGGTGAAGACGCGGTACAAGAAGGCGGATCCCAGCCATATGGCCGAAGTTGGACCGGTGGGGCCTGATGGGAAGGAGATCCCTGTGAGTTTAGTGTATAGCCAAGTAGAGTTGGCTGCTAAATTTTCCCAACAGGACTGTAAATTAGACAGCCTGTTAGACGGGATTGAAGAGGAATACAATCAATAATTTTGACAATGTATGTTATCCTTTAAAGTGACATGTGAAATGCCTTCTAGCCGGATTGTAGATCGTTTGTCTTTGCCGACCTTTTCGCTTTGACCTCAGGACCCTAGAATCCGGAGTGTGTCCGAATACCTTTTTGGTTAAGAAACAACCGTGGTATGCATGGAGACCAGGCGTAGGGGTCATTAGTGCTTTATCAGACAAGTGCCCAACTAGTTATGTTATATTACATGGTTAGTAAGAAACATCTTCCAGGGAGAATAGTTCTGTTAAGGTTCCTTTCACTGGGAGGCATGCCCTAAAGTGCATGTCCGGACTGCAAAGAAAGCAGTAAAACATCTGGGGGCAGATAGATAAATAGGTAAAAAGTCATCTTTTAAGTCACCGACCGAATATTCCCTTAAGAACGCTAGCTTTCGGCTTCACCCAGTCTAAGGTACACATCCGGCTGACCCGGCAGTAACAATCGCAGAGGTGCTCCCTTTACCTCCTAGCCGAACAATCGGGAACGTAGGGGTAAGCACAGGAGCCAGGCAACCCAGCTTGGCCAAAACTTAAGTCATATCAATGCATATAATGGCGAATAAAAGGTACATGTGGAAGCTTGACACATGTGATGGGTATAAAACCCGTATAATTAAGCTTCTGTAAAAGAAGCCCCCAGGAATAATGAGTGCGGATAGCACATCATGCGTATAATTGAGCTTCTGTAAAAGAAGCCCCCAGGAATAATGAGTGCGGATAGCACATCATGCGTATGCAAAGAATGCAAAAAAATAGGCCCGAAAGGGCTTTTAAATGAGGAGGATAAAAAAGAGAAACAAAAGACAGCCGAAGTGCAAAAATATGGACGGGGGAAGGGGACGAACTCTTAGTCCGGCGCTAGGCATAGAATCGTCGAAGGCGGGCTGCGTTCCATGGGTTCGGCTCGAGTCGGTGATCCGACGCATTTCGTAGACGGTACGCTCCGCCGGTCAGTACTTGATCGATGATGAAGGGACCCTCCCATTTGGGCTTGAGCTTGTCCTTTTTCTTGTCCGACAGGCGTAGAACTAGTTCACCAATGTTGTAAGTCTTGGCCCGTACTTCTCTGCTTTGATATCTTCGGGCCTGCTGCTGATAGAATGCGGAACGAGCCTTCGCGACGTCACGTTCTTCCTCCAATGTGTCCAAGCTGTCCTGCCGATCAAGCTCGGCTTCTCTTTCCTCATACATGCGCACTCGAGGTGAGTCATGAATAATGTCACAGGGCAAGACTGCCTCTGCGCCGTATACCATAAAAATGGTGTGAATCCGGTAGTACGGTTAGGCGTTGTCCGCAGCCCCCAGAGTACGGAGTCGAGCTCCTCGACCCATTGTGTGTCGGATTTGGTGAGTGACCTCACTAGTCTGGGTTTAATGCCGCTCATTATTAGACCATTTGCTCTTTCAACTTGACCGTTGGTTTGAGGGTGATAGACTGACGCATAGTCGAGCTTGATGCCCATATTTTTGCACCATGACTTAACCTCGTCGGCTGTGAAGTTCGTGCCGTTGTCGGTGATGATGCTGTGGGGGACTCCGTAACGGTGTACCACCCCTGATATAAAGTCTATCACTGGTCCGGACTCTGCCGTTTTGACCGGTTTGGCCTCTATCCATTTGGTGAATTTATCCACCATGACCAATAGGTACTTTTTCTTGTGGGTTCCCCCTTTAAGGGGTCCAACCATGTCAAGCCCCCAGACCGCGAACGGCCAGGTAATGGGTATGGTTTTGAGGGCGGTGGGTGGCATATGGCTCTGATTAGCAAAGAGCTGACAACCAACGCATCGCTGGACCAAGTCCTGTGCGTCTGCCCGAGCCGTCGGCCAATAAAATCCTGTACGGAATGCCTTTCCTACAAGGGCCCGGGCTGTTGCGTGGTGTCCGCCTAGTCCGGCATGAATTTCAGCCAGGAGGTTTCGCCCTTCTTCTTCAGAGATACACCTTTGAAGGACTCCGGTGGTACTTTTCTTATAAAGTTCTCCCTCATGGACCCTGTAGGCCTTCGATCGCCGGACTATGCAGCGGGCCTCATTTTGGTCTTCGGGAAGTTCTTGCCTAAGTAAGTAGGCTAGGAAAGGTTCTGTCCACGCGGCGATTACCGCCATTATGACGTGGGCGGAGGGTGTTATGTTGTCTGCCAAATCACCAGTTGGTGCGGTTTTCTCCGGTTTGTAGCTACCGGACTCCTCTTCCCATAGTACGGATGGCTTGAAGAGCCGTTCCAGGAAGATATTTGGAGGGAAAGCATCACGTTTAGCACCGATGCGTGCCAGGACGTCGGCCGCTTGGTTATTATCTCGGGCTATGTGATGGAATTTGAGTCCTTCAAACCGGGCTGACATTTTTAGGACAGTGTTACGATATGCTGCCATTTTCGGATCCTTGGCGTCGAAGTCTCCATTTATCTGGGATATTGCAAGGTTTGAGTCCCCGCGCACCTCTAGGCATTGAATGCCCATGGAGACCGCCATCCGGAGACCATGTAACAGGGCCTCGTATTCGGCTGCATTGTTGGAGTCCGTGTACATTATTTGAAGTACATACTGGACTGTATCTCCGGTGGGGGACGTCAGTACGACGCCAGCCCCAGTCCGGCCAACATTTTGGAGGCGTCGAAATGCATAGTCCAATTGGAGTACGCGTCGTACTCTTTAGGGAGTTCGGCTTCAGTCCATTCGGCGACGAAGTCAGCCAAAACTTGTGACTTTATAGCTCGTCGAGGTTTATAAGTGATGTCGAATGGTAAGAGCTCAATGGCCCATTTTGCTATCCTGCCCGTTGCGTCGCGGTTATTTATAATGTCATTGAGTGGTACTTCAGAGGCCACTGTTATCGAGCACTCTTGAAAGTAGTGCCGGAGCTTTCGAGACGCCATGAACACCGCATATGCTATCTTCTGATAGTGCGGGTAACGGGATTTGCAGGGGGTTAACACAGTGGATACATAATACACTGGTTTTTGAAGAGGGAATTTATGCCCTTCTGTCGCTCGTTCGACGACGAGCACTGCGCTTACAACTTGATGTGTTGCTGTGATGTATAACAACATTGGTTCGCCCAGGGTGGGCGCAGCCAGGACCGGATTTGTTGCCAGTATGGCCTTTATTTCTTCGAGTCCGGCAGTGGCAGCATCCGTCCACTCGAAGTGTTCGGTGCGCCTGAGGAGGCGATAGAGGGGCAACGCCTTTTCTCCTAGACGGGAGATAAAGCGGCTTAATGCTGCCACGCATCCTGTTAATTTTTGTATTTGTTTGAGGTCTTTTGGAATATCCAACTGTGACAGAGCTCGGATTTTGGCCGGATTTGCTTCAATTCCTCTACCAGATACAATGAAGCCCAGCAGCTTTCCGGCTGGTACGCCAAACACGCATTTTTCCGGATTCAGCTTGATGTCATATGCTCTGAGGTTGTCGAATGTGAGACTCAAATCGTCTACTAAAGTTTTGACGTGTTTTGTTTTGACGACTACGTCGTCTACGTATGCCTCGACTGTTTTGCCGATCTGGGTGGCCAGACATGTTTGAATCATGTGCTGATATGTTGCGCCGGCATTTTTGAGTCCGAAGGGCATCGCGTTGAAGCAGAATGGTCCATATGGAGTGATAAATGCCGTTGCGGCTTGGTCTGCTTCCGCCATCTTGATTTGATGATAGCCAGAGTATGCGTCCAGGAAGCACAACGAATCGTGCCCTGCTGTGGCATCGATGATTTGATCGATGCGGGGGAGAGGGAAGGGATCCTTTGGGCAAGCTTTATTTAGGTCTTTAAAATCGACACAGAGGTGCCAGGATTTATCCTTCTTTGGTACCATCACCAAATTTGCTAGCCAGTCCGGATGTTTGATATCTCTAATGAATCCGGCTTCCAATAGTTTGGCTAGCTCTTCTCCCATTGCCTGTCTTTTGGGCTCGGAAAATCGTCGAAGAGCCTGTTTGACTGGCTTGAATCCTTTTACGATGTTGAGGCTGTGTTCAGCCAACCTGCGGGGGATTCCGGGCATGTCTGAAGGATGCCAGGCGAAGATATCCCAATTTTCCCGAAGGAATTCACGCAGTGCGGCGTCTATTTCGGGGTTCAACTGTGCCCCAATGGAGGCCGTCTTTGTTGGGTCCGTTGGATGGACCTGGAATTTTATTATCTCGTCTGCTGGTTTGAAGGAGGTGGACTTGGATCTTTTATCGAGTATCACATCATCCCTGTTCACCGTAGAGCGCAGCGCGGTGAGTTCCTCTGCCGCTAAGGCTTCGGATAGTGCCTCGAGGGCTAGTGCGGCTGTCTTGTTTTCGGCGCGGAGTGCTATGTCTGGATCACTAGCGAGAGTGATTATTCCGTTGGGCCCAGGCATTTTAAGCTTCATGTACCCGTAATGAGGTATTGCTTGGAAAATTGTGAATGCCTCTCGTCCTAATATGGCGTGGTATCCACTGCTGAACAAGGCCACCTGAAACGTGACTTCTTCGGATCTGTAATTGTCCGGAGAGCCGAACACCACATCGAGTGTGATTTTTCCGGTGCAGCGCGCTTCCCGGCTAGGGATTATTCCTCTAAAGGTTGTGCTGCTTCGCTCAATACGGCTCCAATCGATTTCCATTTTTTGCAGAGTTTCCTCGTAAATGAGGTTTAGTCCGCTGCCGCCGTCCATGAGGACTTTTGTCAGTCGAAAGGCGTCCACTATGGGACTAAGTACCAGTGCGGCTGGGGCTCTGGTTGTTCGGAATATGGGCTCGTCGCTGCCATTGAAGGTAATGGCTGTGTCGCTCCATGGATTTGCTGTCGCTACTTGGTAGACTTCGGCGAGTTCGCGGATTGATCGTTTTCGCATATTATTTGATGCGAAAGTCTCGAAGACTGTTGATACCGTGCTGGTATTGTTGGAGTGGTTTCCCGGAGCTAGAAGCTCTTCGCCACTTTTGGCCACCTACCGTAATATCCAACATGCTCGAAGGCTATGTGTTGGGACGGCTCCCTCTGTATTATGAAGCTTACAGGGTCCATTGAGCCGTCCCTCCAATACGGTTCCGTTTTCCTGACTGGGTTTTTGTTTTTTCGTTTTTGTATCTGGGGCCTGAGTGTAAGGCGCCCTTTTACTGCGGACTGGGTTTGGGGCCGGATTATCCCAAAATTGATTTTCGGTTTTCCGGGAACTCTCCATCGCACAGTACTTTCGTACTATGGACGCCAGATCGGTAAAGCGCGTAATTTTGCGACGATCAATGGCGTTTAGTATTCCCTTGTCCGTGCAGTTATTGCGGAAGATTGACATTGCGTTTTCCTCTCGGCAGTCCTTTATCCTGTCCATAACCAGGAGGAATCTGGCCCAGTAGTGATGTACTGTTTCTGTAGGCTCTTGCCGTATTAGAGATAGATCGCATATGTCTGGGCGGGTGGGTGGAATAAAATCCGGATCCCTGCCCATCTTGAGGCTCAAAGGCCAAGGGGTTTCCGAATTCGGAAGTGTGTTTTGCTGGGGACAATCCAGCGAGTCCGGGGCGATGCATGACTTTAAGTTCGATGCTCGATCGAAGTCCGTCCCTCCGCGGGAATCCGGCATGGAGGGTTCGGGAATCCGGACATGAATTGTTTTCAACACCGGTGAAGAGTTGTCGTATTGCTCTTCCACCACTGCGACGTGGTGGGTGGCCTGGGGAGAGTTAATCTCTCTCAGATCGGTTTTAAGCCCAATCTGATTGTAGTCCGTAGCGACTCCCAGGGCGGCGATGCGATCCAAGAGCTCGTTAACAGACAAGAGCTCCATTGGATCTAACTGTTCGGCAGCTTTAGGGCTGACGCGAAGATTGCTTTCGACGACTTGAGAAGTCATTGTCGAAGCGGCGGCCGGACAGGCGGTTATGAGAAAACCACCAAGCCGGATAGTTTGGCCGGCGGCCAAGGCCCCTCCGGCGAAAATATCGTCTTTGAAGACGGGGGGAGGCATCCGCTCTATCGGTGACGACACAGAGGAACTCTCAATGAAAGCACCAATGTCGGTGTCAAAACCGGCGGATCTCGGGTAGGGGGTCCCGAACTGTGCGTCTAGGCGGATGGTAACAGGAGACAAGGGACACGATGTTTTTTACCCAGGTTCGGGCCCTCTCGATGGAGGTAAAACCCTACTCCTGCTTGATTGATATTGATGATATGGGTAGTACAAGAGTAGATCTACCACGAGATCAAGGAGGCTAAACCCTAGAAGCTAGCCTATGGTATGATTGTATGTTGTCCTACAGACTAAATCCCTCCGGTTTATATAGATATCGGAGAGGGCTAGGGTTACACAGAGTCGGTTACAATGGTAGGGGATCTATATATCCGTATTGCCAAGCTTGCCTTCCACGCCAAGGAAAGTCCCATCCGGACACGGGGCAGAGTCTTCAATCTTGTATCTTCATAGTCTTGATAGTTCGGCGGACATTGATAGTCCGGCTGTCTGGACACCCCCTAGTCCAGGACTCCCTCATGGTGCTTGCTATTTAGAATCCTTTGCTAGCCAAAATATCCGTACTAAGCGGGAATACTGCTTGTGCATCCAAATCCCTTGAACCAAGTTTCTTCCATGAGTGTCCACCATACCTACCTATATGCGGTATTTGCCTGCCGTTCCAAGTAAATTTGCTTGTGCCAAACTCTAAACCTTCAAATAGTAATCTGTTTTGTATGCCCGAATCGCTCATGTAGCGACTAGGGGCTGTCAGTATCTTCCATGCTAGGTGGGTTATTCTCACGATGAGTGGACTCCACTCATCATTCACGAGAAAAATGACTGGTAACTGGGATGCCCAGTCCCATGATCAAAAGATCAAAATCAAATCAAAATAATTGCAAACAGAACTCCCCCGGGATTGTTGTTTGTTGTTTCGGGCAAGCCACGGATCGATGGTTGTTGGTGGAGGGGGAGTAAAAACTTTACCATTCTGTTTGGGAATCGCCTATAATGTATCCAGTATGGAAGAAACTGGGAACCCTTGGTTGTTATGTTGACAATGAAAGCATACCTCTCAAAATTATTTTCATCTCTGTTTAAAAGCTTCGAGCTCTGGCACCTCTGCAAATCCCTGCTTCCCTCTGCGAAGGGCCTATCTTTTAATTTTATGCAAGAGTCAGTAGTATTCCTTCTCATTCCAACCTACTCTTTAGTTGGCAAGCATCGTGTGATGGGGAAAGATCTAAGCATATATGGCCATTCAAATATATTTGATCATGAATTATTATTGCTGACAATTATCTATATGATAAGTAAGTTGGGAGGCGAAACATTAAGCCCTTATTTTTCTCTATGTTCGATCGATGCTATTTGTTCTAAAAATATGCTTTGAGCGGTAGCAACCATGGAAGACTATATGATAGTTGAGTATGTGGGATTTGCTAAATCAAAGCTCTAGCATAGACCCTTCCTGAAAATAAGATGAGTTGCAATTGTTTGATGACTGAGAATGAAGTTTGCTAGTTTGCTAGAAAGTTTATGGTCTATGCTTTAACATTTGAATAGATTGTTACTTGATCTTGAGAAGTTTTATGAGATGAGCTACTGTTATGACATATATGATGCTAGAAAAGGTGATTGAAATTATCATTGATCAAACTTATGCACGTGCTAGCATTCACACTTCATAAATTATTTCTTTTATCATTTACCTACTAGAGGACGAGCAGGAACTAAGCTTGGGGATGCTGATACGTCTCCAACATATGTATAATTTATGAAGCATTCATGCTATTATATTATCTGTTTTGGATGTTTATGGGCTTTATTATACACTTTTATATTATTTTTGGGACTTACCTATTAACCGGAGGCCCAGCCCAAATTGTTGTTTTCTTGCCTATTTCAGTGTTTCGAAGAAAAGGAATATCAAATGGAGTCCAAACAGAATGAAACATTCGGGAGAGTTACTTTTGGAACGGAAGCAATCCACGAGACTTGGAGTGCATGTAAGGGAAGCAACGAGGAAGCCACGAGGCAGGGAGGCGCGCCCTCGGCACGCCCTCCCCCTGGGCGCGCCCCCCACCCTCATGGGCCCCTCGTGGCTCCCCTAACCGACTTCTTTCGCCTATATATGTCCATATACCCTAAAAACATCGGGGGGGCACAATAGATCGGGAGTTCCACCGCCGCAAGCCTCTGTAGCCACCAAAACCCAATCGGGACCCTGTTCCGGCACCCTGCCGGAGGGGGGATCCCTCACCGGTGGCAGCGCTCACCGTGACGAGGAGGGAGTAGTTCACCCTCGGGGCTGAGGGTATGTACCAGTAGCTATGTGTTTGATCTCTCTCTCTCTCTCTCGTGTTCTTGAGGTAATACGATCTTGATGTATCACGAGCTTTGCTATTATAGTTGGATCTTATGATGTCCCCCCCCCCCCTCTACTCTCTTGTAATGGATTGAGTTTTCCCTTTGAAGTTATCTTATCGGATTGAGTCTTTAAGGATTTGAGAACACTTGATGTATGTCTTGTCGTGCTTATCTGTGGTGACAATGGGATATTCACGTGATCTACTTGATGTATGTTTTGGTGATCAACTTGCGGGTTCAATGAACTTATGCATAGGGGTTGGCACACGTTTTTGTCTTGACTCTCCGGTAGAAACTTTGGGGCACTCTTTGAAGTACTTTGTGTTGGTTGAATAGATGAATCTGAGATTGTGTGATGCATATCGTATAATCATGCCCACGGATACTTGAGGTGACATTAGGGTTTTGGTTGATTTGTGTCTTAAGGTGTTATTCTAGCACGAACTCTATGATAGATCGAACGGAAAGAATAGCTTTGTGTTATTTTACTACGGACTCTTGAATAGATCGATCAGAAAGGATAACTTTGAGGTGGTTTCGTACCCTACCATAATCTCTTCATTTGTTCTCCACTATTAGTGACTTTGGAGTGACTGTTTGTTGCATGTTGAGGGATAGTTATATGATCCAATTATGTTATTATTGTTGAGAGAACTTGCACTAGTGAAAGTATGAACCTTAGGCCTTGTTTCCTACCATTGCAATACCGTTTACGCTCACTTTTATCATTAGTTACCTTGCTATTTTTATAATTTCAGATTACAAAAACCTATATCTATCATCCATATTGCACTTGTATCACCATCTCTTCGCCGAACTAGTGCACCTATACAATTTACTATTGTATTGGGTGTGTTGGGGACACAAGAGACTCTTTGTTATTTGATTGCAGGGTTATTTGAGAGAGACCATCTTCATCCTACGCCTCCCCGGATTGATAAACCTTAGGTCATCCACTTGAGGGAAATTTGCTACTGTCCTACAAACCTCTGCACTTGGAGGCCCAACAACGTCTACAAGGAGAAGGTTGTATAGTAGACATCAGTCGGTTAGGGGAGCCACGAGGGGCCCACAAGGGTGGGGGACGCGCCCATCCCCCTAGGGCGCGCCCTCCTGCCGCGTGGCTTCCTCATGTGTTTCTTGACGTCCACTCCAAGTCTCCTGGATTGCGTTTGTTCCAAAAAGATCGATCTCGAAGGTTTCATTCCGTTTGGACTCTGTTTGATATTTCTTTTCTTTGAAACACTTAAATAGGCAAAAAAACAACAATTTGGGTTGGGCCTCCGGTTAGTAGGTTAGTCCCAAAAATGATATAAAAGTGTAGAGTAAAGCCCATAAACATCCAAAACGGGTAATATAATTGCATGGGACAATAAAAAATTATGGATACATTGGAGACGTATCATACCGCGCCTGGCGTGCGCTAGTACCGTGTCAGATTTTTGCATGGACCTAAACTCAGCGGAAGTTGTCACGGATGTAATTTTTTATGTTCGTGCCCTTCTAAGCATTGACTATCCCTGCCTTGCGGTAGTACCGCAAGGGGTCACGGTAGTACCACGCCAGCGGTTCTGCCGCTCTCTGTCTTAGCGCAACAGGGCTAGTTCTGGGCCCCTGCCGAGCCAACGGTAGTACCGCGGTCCCCCGCGGTAGTACCGCTAACCCATGCGGTAGTACCACGTGTTTGGTGCGGTAGTACCGCACGTCGCAGGCTGAGTTGGTGGATAACGGTTGGATTTGTTCTTCCACTATAAAAGGGGTGTCTTCTTCTCCGAATTGACTACCTCTTCCATCCCCAAGCTCCATTGATGCTCTAAGCTCAATTTTCGCCCGATCTCTCTCCCTAGCCAATCAAACTTGTTGATTCTTTAGGGATTGCTTGAGAAGGCCTCGATCTACACTTCCACCAAGAGAAATTTGATTCCCCCCACTAATCCCTTGCGGATCTTGTTACTCTTGGGTGTTTGAGCACCCTAGACGGTTGAGGCCACCGTGGAGCCATAGTCCATTGTGGTGAACCTTCATGGTGTCGTTGGGAGCCTCCAATTAAGTTGTGGAGATTGCCCCAAACTTGTTTGTAAAGGTTCGGTCACCACCTCCAAGGGCACCAATAGTGGAATCACGGCATCTCGCATTGTGTGAGGGTGTGAGGAGAATACGGTGGCCCTAGTGGCTTCTTGGGGAGCATTGTGCCTCCGCACCGCTCCAACGGGGACATACTTCCCCTCAAAGGGAAGGAACTTCGATAACACATCCTCGTCTCCATCGATTCCACTCTTGGTTATCTCTTACCTTTACTTGTGCAAGATATATTGTGTTCTATCCTTTGCTTGCTTGTGTGTTTATTGTTGTTGCATCATATAGGTTGCTCACCTAGTTGCATATCTAGACAACCTACTTTGATGCAAAGTTTAATTTGTTAAAGAAAAGCTAAAAATTGTTAGTTGCCTATTCACCCCCCCCTTTAGTCAACTATATCGATCCTTTCATCTGGCCCCACGGTGGGGTGCCAACTATTGTGGTTTGTCACAGCAGATGCCCTAGTGAAAGGACTTAGGTGTGGAGCCATCGCTAGATGATTAGCTTGAAGGGGTTGGATGGGACGAAGGACACAAGGTTTACCCAGGTTCGGCCCCTCACGATGGAGGTAAAAGCCTACTCCTGCTTTTGTTGATATTACTTGAGTATCGATTACAAGGGAGTGGACACGCTTGACCTAGATGTCGATCAGTTGTTTCTTGGGTTAACCCGCCGTAGGGTCTCACCTCTATATACACAGGTCGGGGCCCTGGGCTTACAAGAGTCCAAATCGGATCACACAACGTGACCAACTCTGTTTCTAAGTCACCTTGCCTTGCTAGGCAGGTCATCGTCGAGCGGCTTACACACGCCGGGTCTCGCCCCATCTCCTGGGCTTGGGCCTTCAACAGCTCACCACGTGAGTCGCCCTCCGGGTTCTGCTTCTGGCCTCTTGGGACTAGTTAAGCCTTATCTCTGAGAGTTTCCAGCAGTGTAACCCGACCCATCCTGGGCGTGTCACACCACGGGGTTATATCCCCAACAATATTGAAGTTCGTCATCATTTCATCTGTGATCATGTTGCTAAAGGAGACATCAATCTTAAGCATGTTAGTACCGACAAGCAATTGGCGGATATATTCACTAAACTGCTTGATGGAAAGGTATTTTGCCGTTTGAGAGGACAACTGAATATCATTGATCCCTCAAACTCGAAATAGAGATTCCATTTGGATACATGCAAGGCATGAGCCTCTGTGACTAATCCTTGATAATTCTCTTATGATGATGATCATTTGTCTTGGATATATATTTGTACCCTTGCATGTTATCTAACCCATGTAGGTACTTGGATGAGCCTCAATCTAGGAGATTGCAAGTCACATCTTGAGCAATTTGTACATCACCAAGTATCTATGGTTTGGTTGTTGAATTCAAGGAAGCATGAACTCACTCAACATATCCTTTGACTATTTCAATATGTCAAAATTTCATGATTGTCGATTTGGATACACAAGTTCTATTCCTTGCAAGACTAACCCATGTAGGAAGATGAACTTTAACCTCAAAGGGTGCTCCCAACTCTAGATGGTCTACATCAACCTTGAGCATCCAATATAAGTTCAACTACATGATCAAGATCAACACCACAACCCAAGGTATGTCATTCCATCTTAGAGAAGTTTTACTCCAAGTCATGAGTTAAAGCAACTCAACAAGATGTGAATACATCAAAATGCTTAAACGAAAAATGGCAACCCCATTTTGAGCTTAAACAATGAGTATGACCTACGATCAAGTGATCTCACTTGACTCCTAAGTCAATATACTCTAACATAGGTGACTATGTCGCCGACCATCTCTAGATGAAGTCCTCTAGTGTTCTTTTGTATTTTGTATTTCCATTGCATGTTTTCTTACTAGTGTGTTTCCCTTCTAATCTTAAAAACAAAAAAAAACTTCATCTAGATCTCTCTTGTTTTTCTCTTTCATTTGTTTTATCTAAAGTTAATTCATTGCAAATCCTTATGTAAATTCCTTGAAAATCTTTGTGAAATTTCATTTGCCAAGTGAGTTGAGTTGACAAAATTTTCCTCTGTGGTTGAACTTGGTCTCACCGATCCAAGCCCATCGGCTAGACCGAAACACAAGGTTTCCTTGTACACAGTTCATTGGTACAACCGACACAGACTAACTCGGTCTCACCGATGAGCACCCTCAGTGGCTCTGCTATCTCAGAGTCACCAATTGAAACAGATCAGCGTCACCAATTTCACTACTGAGAAAAGAATTTGCCATCTTATATTGCCTATTTTCTTCAGCTCCATTCAATGATTCTTCCCTTCTATCGGCATCTTAAGCTACATGCTGCTTTGTAGTGCCTCTCAAGGACCACATCTACCTGACTCATCTTCCTGAAGTTGCCCTTCTTGGAAATTGATGTCAAAGGGGAAGAGAGGGAGCACATCAAAGCTTATCAAATCAAACATAACAGGAGAGAGAGAGAGAGTGCACATCTAAGCTCTTCTAAAGATGCATGTTAAAAATAGGAGAGAAGTCGCATGTCTTTAAGAGGGGAAAGACATGTTAGCATAATTGATTCTTTTTTTCTCTATTTTAATTGATTTATATTTGCTCTGATTTTATCTCACCCTACCTTCTCACATTATCCAATATTAGATTCAGGGGAAGAAAGGGTCTATGCTTAAGGGGAGAAAAATCCTTGGAACTTATTGCAAATCTTTAAATCTTCGGGGACATGTCTATATCTAAATGAAGTACTCACCCATTACATGTCATCCCAGTCTTGGTAATCTTGTGGGTCTTGAAATTATTTGTTTGGAGTGTTCTTGTGTTATTTAACCCTGTTTTCTCAAGTTTACTCCTTCAAAAGTCAACTCAAGAACCACAAGGTAAGTATGCATCACACTCATGTGCATGATGATCCCTTGCTTCTGCACATATTATTTGCAAGAGGGATTCATAAACATGAAGGTACAATTTTTCAACCATATTGTTTGCTCTAATGCATATAGACAAGATACATGTAACTCATTACCTACTCTGTCATGCAATGTATTCACATGTTCTTCTATCTCATCTTTACATGATTGCATACATGTAAGGGAAGCTTATGCATGTTATATGTTCCTCCAAAGCTTTGCTTACTACTCTTCATATCATTTACTTAAAGCTTTGATGTATGTTGTCATCAATTACCAAAAGGGGGGAGATTGAAAGCACAAGTGCTCCCTAGGTGATTTTGGTAATTAATGTCAACATATTTCTTGTTGGACTAATAGTTCTATCTAGTGTATTTCAGACAAGTTCAACAATGGCGTGGCAAGGACAAGAGGATGTGGAACCCCTTCAAAATGCTAAGGACAAAGATTGGCAAAAGCTCAAGACTCTTCATCTTTATTTTAGTGATCCAAGACCACATTGATTCCATAGGAAAACCAATACTATTAAAAGGGGATGAGGTGTTTCTTAATGGCTTACCTGCTCAAGTGCTTAGTGATATTGCTCCAAAACCCTCAGCCACTTTCTCCATCCAATTATGTCCAAACCCAAAACTCCAACTCGGCCCCACTGATTCTTTCTATCTGGAGCCACCGAGTTCATATGACATAGCCACTGCCAGAAACTGTAATAGTTCGGTCTCACCGATACGGATCTCGGTCTCACCGAGATGGCCTTGCCAGCGCTTTGTGACTTGTTGCATTTACTTTGGTCTCACCGATTTATGCAATCAGTCTCACCGAGTTGGCTTGACAGATTCTCTGTTGCTTATTGCTTCACCTCGGTCCCATCGAGTTGATGCAACTGTCACCACCGAGATGATGTTTGCCCTAAGCTCTAGCACATCGGTCCCACCGAGTTGTTCCAGTTGGTCCCACCAAGATTCCTAGCGTTCACATTTTTGAACTGATCGGTGCCACCGAGTTTAACCATTCGGTCTCACCGAGATGAGTCAAATGTGTGTAATGGTTGGATTTTGTGTGGAGGCTATATATACCCCTCCACCCCTTCTCCATTTGTGAGAGATCCATCAGAACGTGCCTACACTTCCAACCACCTACTCATGTGTTGAGATCAAGATATTCCATTCCTACCATTTGAACCTTGATTTCTAGCCTTCTCCAAGTTGCTTTCCACTCAAATCACTCTTCCACCATAGACAAATCTGAGAGAGAGAGAGAGAGAGAGAGTTGACTATTGGGGAGACTATCGTTTGAAGCACAAGAGCAAGGAGTTCATCATCAACACACCATCGATTACCTTTTGGAGAGTGGTGTCTCCTAGATTGGTTAGGTGTCGCTTGGGAGCCTCCGTCATGATGTGGAGTTGAACCAAGAAGTTTGTAAGGACAATGAGATGGCCTACTTCATGAATATCTACCCAAGTGAGGCAAGTCCTTTGTGGGCGAGGCCATGGTGGGATAGACAAGGTTGCTTCTTCGTGGACCCTTCATGGGTGGAGCCCTCCGTGGACTCGTGCAACCATTACCCTTTGTAGGTTGAAGTCTCCATCAACGTGGATGTACGATAGCACCACCTATCAGAACCACGCCAAAAATTCTCCGCGTCTCCATTACGTTTGCAAACTCCAATCCCATCCCTTTACTTTCTTGCAACTTGCATGCTTTACTCTTTCCGTTGCATATACTCTTGTCATGCTTGCTTGAAATGTATTGTGAGTGCTTTAACATGTGCTAAACTCAACCTTAACTCGAAGAAATTAAAAACTGCCACTTTTGCTTGTTAAGGGTCTAATCCCCCCTCTAGACCCCTCTTCTCGATCCTTTCACCTACTCTACCTAGGGTTAAACCCTGGCCAGCATGGGCTCGTCCGTGTTTCCTCGGATGGTGCTACCAGAGTTGCCCCGCGCATCGGTGACGCACCCGGTTCCCGGCTTCCACGTCTACCCGCAAGCCTCCCGACTCTCGGTGGAATGCTCGCCAGAGGTGACTATGGTGGCGCATTCCACGCCCACTCCCATCGACCTCAACTCCACGTTGGTGGCCGGTGCCTCGTCATCTGGAGGGGCCAGGAAATGCGCGCATGAGATGCCAGCCAACATGCTCCCTGATGCGCACACCCTGTTCGACACAATGATGGCGGCCGGCGACGACGACACGACGAACCGTTTCATGCAGAGCATTATGTTTGAGGGTGGTGCGGCAGCCGCTAGCGTCGCTGGCGGTGCCCCTGTGACTGGCTACAATCCCGATGAGACCCAAAGCCAGGACGGCCAAGGGCCGTTCACGCCGACGGCCTATGATCAAGCTGGCATACACGACACCTTCATGCAAGATCAGGTCGGCCTGGACCTGGACGGCTTCCCGCTCGACCACGAGTTTCCGGAGGACTACGACCTCGAGGAAGAGGATGAGTTGGACATCGACGGGAGCCTTTGTTCGAGGATGAGCTCGCCAACCAAGCTGCCGGGGTGAAGCTGAAGCGCAAGAGAAAACGGACGAAGGCATACACGGCGACCGAGGACAAGCTCCTTTGTGAGTGTTGGAGGAACATTGTGCAAGACCCCAAGGTCGACGCCGAACAAAAGGCATCAACCTTTTGGATTCGTGTCCACCGTGAGTTCCATGAACACAAGAAGTTTGCGCCGTACCAAACGCATAGCGCGCGCAGATGGGTGTCCATTTCGAAGCGATGGAGGGTGATCCAACAAGAGTGCAACAAGTTTTGTGCCACTATCGAGAGTATCAAGGCACGCCCCGTGAGCGGCATCAGCATGCAAGACATGGTATGCATGCGTCCCTCTTTGTTTTCATGTCCATTTGCATATCTACTTGCCCATATGCTTGCATGCTATTCATTTGTAGGCATTCCAAGCTTTGGAGGCATTTGGGGTCCAACGTGAAGGGAAGTCCTTCAACCTCTCCCATCGTTGGAGGGTCATCAACGGGGAGAAGTTCAAGGCGCAATATGCCACCCTCATGGCGCGTGGGGGTAAAAGCCGTGGAGGAGGTTAGGTAGGGCGAGAAGCCACCGCCGCGGGGGAAGACCGACTCAAAGGAGGACAAGCGTGATGCGGCGTCCATCGCCTTGATCGCAACCGTGGAGGGAATGATGACCAAGAAGGACTCAAGGAGGAGAAGCGTCGACAAGGCAAGGAACAAAAAATGAACTCCTTCATGGAGATCAAAAGGAGGAGGCTTGAGATGGAGGCGGAGAAGCAAACGAGGAGGCTTGAGATGGAGGCGGAGAAGCAAGCCAAGATGCTAGCGATCGATGCCGCCAGTGCTAAGACCAAGGTGAAAGAAGTGGCGCTTGCTAGCATGATGACGGGGTGGAGATCATGAAGGTGGACCTCAACAACGTGTCGCAGAGGAAGAGACTGTGGTTCGAGAAGATGCAGGCCGACATACTCAAGTTCGACGATGAGTGATCTATGACGACATGCGTCAGCCTTTTTTGTATGCCGGCAAGTGTGCTGACATGACCACGGACGAGATGGCGTGGCCGAACTCCCGTCCCTTTTTCTGTGCTGACATGTGTGCCGGCTGCTGGTAAGTGCGTCAACAAGTACTGTGTGATAGTCTTTTTGGAGGCTGGCATTGTATGTCGGTCGCTGGCATGATGCCAACATGAACTTCGGGCGGCGGCATGACCGCTGCCCTCTTAAAATTTGTACGCGGACATGAAATGGTTCGCTTGCATTGGGCGCACGGCCGACCCAAAAATAAAATAGGGTGGAAGCCGAGCGGACGGTCGACCCAAACGGACAAAATGGCCCCGTTTGGGTCGGCGCGTTGGAGTTGCTCGCACGGGCACATTTACTAGTAGTTGATAAGAAGATGCACTCTCGCTTTCTTTTTGGAATCCAATAGCTCCGTTCAGATTTTGAGCATTTCGTCCCGAACGCTTTTACATGGCAACTTTAGTTGATAGGGGATGGCAATTTCGTCCTTTTTTATTTTTTTATCAGAAAATTGCCAATGTTTTTCTAATCTCACGCAAACTAAATTTGCCATCTAAACCTGTTCGGGTTGCCATGCGTTCGTTCGGGAGTTATCATTACCGTTCTTTTTTCTAAGAAAAACAAAAGAAAAAAGAAGATTCCTCGCGTAGCCAGAGAAAAACAAAAGCCGAACGGACTCAAAATATCAGCCACGATGGCGGCGCAACAAAGGGCTGGACGTTCATTGACGGCCCTTGGCAGCCAAGGAAAAGGAGCGAAGACCAAAACACACAAAAGGGGAAAGGAAGAATCACGAAGACAATCGCAGCCGTCGAAACCACCCGCCCCACGGGCTATATGAGGCCACCCCAGGCCGGCGATAAACCCTAGCTCCATTCACCCGCCCCCGAAAGCCCTAGCGCCAAGCTCCCCCACCCGCGGCGGCCGCCTCCTCCTCCCCCTCCTCCCGCGCCTCCAAGCCGACCAACCCGTCGGGAAAATGGTATGGAACCCTCTCCTCCTCCTTCTCCCGATTCCGTACCTCGTCTCCGCCCGTTCCGCCGTCGCGGATCGAGCCGAGCCCCGCCGCGCGCTAGCTAACCGCCGGCTGTTGTTTCTTTGGGGGTGCTTTGCAGAGTCAGGAGACGGTCAACCCCAAGGCCTACCCGCTGGCGGACTCGCAGCTGACGATAACGATCCTCGACCTCGTCCAGCAGGCCGCCAACTACAAGCAGCTCAAGAAGGGCGCCAACGAAGGTGACCAATCCCTGGCAGTGCGCTTTGGTTGTTTTCTGTTGATTTCAATACCCGTGATCTGAATTTGTGCTTTTTTTTTGTTTTCCCCAGCGACCAAGACTCTCAACAGGGGAATATCGGAGTTCGTGGTGATGGCAGCTGACACGGAGCCGCTCGAAATCCTCCTCCACCTCCCGTTGCTCGCGGAGGACAAGGTATAAATTCTGTCCTTATGCTGCATCTTATTGCTCTAAATTTGTATGCTGTAGCTTGCGTGATGTGGTTATAGCGAGACCGTGTAAGCTTTTTTTAGTTTAATAAAGCTCCTACTCCCTCTGTTCCAAAATAGATGACTACTTTGTACTAAAGTTAGTACAAAGTAGTCATCTATTTTGGAACAGAGGGAGTAATACTGTGCTGTGTTGATGGTTATCAGAATATATGATGTGCTCGTAATACTGTATACTGTATGGTTACCAGTCTGCTATGATTGGAAGTTTGGGTATGCCTACTCTGACAAGAGGTTTGCTCATGCGAGCAGTTTTAAGAACTGTGTATGTGGACCTGCTCTTAAAACTGTTTGTATCAGCACATAGCTACTGGAAGAACTCTAAGGCTTTATGTGAAAAAAATCGTGTCTTTTAACAGCGGTACTTCAATTTTGTTTCTTTAGTGGCTTGTTGCATCCTGTTACATTGGTACTTCATCAGCCGTTTAGGCAGAGTTCAGTGTACCTGTTGATAGTTTGATACTCAGCCTTGCAAATCTCATTGCAGTGGAGCTGATTCTCTGTTGTGCATTAATCTTGACATTTATGTGTTGTATATGTTTCATCCCATGATTTAACCGTTTGCTACTTAATCTTTTGCATCTTTCTTTTGTTTTTGCACATGAATGAATAATGTTTATTTGTGTTTGTGACAATGGATGAAAGTAAACTTATTGAGCTCATCTGTTGTATGATGCAGAATGTGCCATATGTCTTTGTCCCTTCAAAGCAAGCCCTTGGGCGTGCTTGTGGAGTGACTAGGCCGGTCATTGCTTGTTCAGTGACCAGCAACGAGGGAAGCCAGCTGAAACAGCCAATTCAGAGTCTTAAGGTGATCCCTTCTGCCATATCTTCTGATATCTGCTGATTTTCTATAAAACTGCCTGATTGTTTTACCCTAGTGTGTACCCTTTCTCCTAAAATTAACCCTGTTTTAAATTTTGTGAATCACAGGATGCTATCGAGAAGCTTCTCATATGATTTATCAAGACCTTTCAGTGTGATGGGCCTCTGCGACACAGTTCTTCAGAGGCTTGGACTGGTGATGGTGTCTTGTCTACTAGGTCTTTGTGTTTTTTCAGCTATATTTTGCAAGACTGTTATGTTAAATCATGCTGCCATTATGTCGTCATCTTATATTTGTGACTTGTGTAATCCATAAGACACATGTGTCATGGCAGTTGAATTTCTCCCTAGACTCAACAAATGTTGTAACGGGTAATGGTTTTATGAGTTTGAGAATTGGGAACTAGCTGCTTGTGTGCGATTGCTCATGTGGTGGATTATCTTTGTGCTTGTTCTGCTCAGTCTATCTGCTATAATCTCCAGCATTGCTATTGCCGTCTGTGTCAACTTATTTGGATTCTCTCGGTGGTTCCTACCGTATTGGTTTGCTCTCATAATATGATCAGCGGTTTAGTTAGCCAACTTCTGTTGGTCTGTATTACGAGTTATGGCTGTAATGACGTCCCATGGCCGATGGTTACGGATTGCCGTTCGATTTCAGAGGCATGAAGCCGACCCCATGCTTATGAGGGCATCCCCTAGAAGCTATAATAAATGGGGAGTGTAGGAATTAAATTTGGTTTGTAGGAATTTTATAGGAATCTCATAGGATATGAGGTGTATAGAGAAAATTCCTTTGGTTTGTAGGAATAGAATCCTATCCATATGGAGAATTCTTTCTATAGGCTAATAAACATTAGCCTAGACTCGGTGAAAAAAATTCTATGATGTGAAGGGCATCATCTTTTCTATTCCTATTCATAGGATTTCAGATACATGTCACCTCATTTTGTATGACTTTTCTATCCTATGATCCAAGAAGGCCTAAGCTCATGTAGCAGAGCCCCAAAACCTTCTATCCTATGAACCAAGGAGGCCTAAGCTCACCTAGCAGAGCCCCAAAACCTTTTATCCTATGAACCAAGGAGGCCTAAGCTCATCTAGCAGAGCCCCAAAACCTTCTAGGGCTTCTTTGGATCACATGATTACAAAACACAGGAGTTTGACGGGATTGTAGGTGCAAAACAGAGGAAAACTGTAAGAATGGTCATTTGGATGGAACACAGGAAAGTGCCTCGATCCTACACGAATCGGTGTAAAAAAAAAGAGGTTATAGTGGATGTTGAAATTCCTATATGATTGAGGGGTAGGAATGCAATCCATAGGGAATTTTGGAGGTGTCGTTCCTTTGATCCAAAGGCCTACCTTAGGAAAGAATTCAATGGATTGGAACCCTCCAATATTCTTTTGAAAATCCTTCAATCCAAGAGGCCCCTATATTTCCAAAAAAATAGATTTGTATCCCTGAATTGTTTTCGTTCTTGCCTAGATGACGAGAAGTACTTTCGATGCTAGGATGATTGACCCCCTCCTTCCTTCTCCCCCAGCCGCCTAACCCCCCACCTCCAACTTAGTTGTCCACCTCGACTACATTGAGAATGTCGGCCTCGATGCCCTGGCCAGAAACAACCTCTAGGACTAGATGTTAGCGCCCCGCCTTCCCTGGCAGGGAAGACTTGTTCCATCTCAGGAGAGGGCTCGCCTGGTCCGTGCTCCCCTGACACCCCCTACGCCATGGAGTTGACGTCAAGGTCCTCTCCCCCACTCTCGCCTTTCTTCTCCTCTCCATGTGGCTGCCCCGCACCCGCCTTGGTCCGGTTTCGACGATTTGCTCTTCTTCCCTCTCCCTGATGTGCTTTCCTTCCTCACGAAGGAGCACAAGACACCGTTGTGTGGTGTGCACGTTGATTGAGCATCATCAGTGAGTTCGTCGGTGTGAGGCCTACCCTCATCCATACATGGTGTGTGTGTGTGTGTGTGTGTGTGTGTGTGTGTGTGTGTGTGTTTCTTTTCTGAGGCCGGAGATGAGCAACCCAGCCTACAGAACAACGTGGTCGGCTTCCTCTTGCCTTGCTCACCAATTATTTGCGCTAATTTGTGTAGAGTGAATGGACTGACTACATGACAAGGAATTGTGCTCTATAAAGTATGCTAGTACGTTTTGAAAATGTTTGTATTCTTTATACGATTTGTGTGGTAAATTTATATGATTTTAGCTATTGTCTACTTCTTTGTTCATTTTGCCATCATGCATATGTATGAGCTGCCCACTCATTTTCCATATGATGTGAACATCACGCTTAGTTCTGAAATTGCCATCAATGATGATTTTAGCTATGGTCTACTGCTTGGTTCATTTTGCCATCATGCATGTGTATGAGTTGCCCACTCATTTTTCATATGATGTGAACATTGCACTTAGTTTTGAATTTGCCATCAATGATTTATAGCATTTGTCATGTCTCCATTTTTTATCACGAAATTGCCATGATTTTTTAGGGAAAAAATAGCTTTGTTCATTTGCGATGCATCAGGCATTTCTTTGTGTGTCTCAATTTTTTATTCGTCTCAACATTTTGCCATGGCAAATTCCTTTTATGATGGCAACTAAATATTCTTGTTCTCATGGCAAATTCTCTATGGATTTTTCTACATGGCAAATTCCTTTTGTGATTGCGACTAAACATTCCTGTTCTCACGGCAAATTCTCTATGGATTTTTCTACATGCCATGGCATGGCAAATCTTATACATGACATCGCAAAATTCTGTGTTAGGTACATGGGAAGTTCATAGGTTTCTGTAATGTCCACATGGGGAAGTTTACGAAATTCGAAAACATGTCACATGGCAAATTTTACACATTCTGGTAATGTTTCACACGGCAAAAAAAACATGTTTTAGATGGCATTTTTTCGCTTTTTTGGTGTGTAAGACATGACAATTCTAGGAATTGTTGCTAAGAGTACGTGACAAATGTAGGAAATTTTAGCGCTTGCGAGGCAACTATAGGATATTTTGCTCTCCACAAATGGCAAAATTTTGAGAATTGTTTCTTATGGTCACATGACAATTTCGAAACATCCTTTTTTTTTTCAAAACACGGCAATTTTAGAAAAAAATAACTATCACATGACAACTCTAGGATTTTTTTTCCCTCCCCACTCATGGCAAAGTTAAAAAAAAATCTTTCTTGTAATCACATGGCAATCTCAAAGCATGGCAAATTTTAGAAAACATGTTAATGCTCAAATGGTAACTATACAAATTTTTGTTCCACACATATGGCAATTTTGAAATTTGTGGCCACATGGAAACTCACATTTTCTAAATTAGTGGACCCCAATTTTGGAGTTATAACGGCAAACTTGTGTACCACGACAATCAAATTTGTCATGATTTTTTGTACCATAGCCATTTTTTCCTTTGCACCATGGAAAATTTACTTTATAGTTGATGGCAAATATACTATATGAACAACGGCAAATTAAGCTTTTTAACCATTTTGTAATTTTCTTTTTGAAGCACGACAAATTTATCGAACAATGCATGGTAAAATTTCCTCTATCATGTTTATAACAATCCATGAAAATTGTATCGAACAATCTATGGTAAAAAAAATTAGACCATAACAAATTGTTTTTGTTCTCTATCATGGAAAACTTATATATTTGGCCATGGCAAGTTCATTTTTGGTACCATAGAAAATTCATATTTTGGACCATGGTCAATTATATTTTCAGAGCGTGCCAAATTTGTTGCAGAAACCATTGCAAATTCATTTTTTGACACCATGGCAAATTTATTTTTTGAATATCCACATGGCAAATTTGTTTCATGAGACTATTTTCATAATAAAATTCAAATTTTGGCCATCATCTTTATAAAACAATGACAATTTAAGTTCAATGTTAAGTTTTCTTTTCATGTTTTAAGGTATGTCAAATTTTGTTTCTCATGCATGCCATTTACATAAGGCAAACTTATGGTCAAACATACACCCACTATTATGGCTAACTTACGTTTTTTTTTATTTCCTTTGTCAGTTTTGCTAAAGCACATCTAGATGTGCCATACGTATTGCACATCCAAGTCCCATGTCATTGATTTTACGCGAGATTTGTGTGGGTATTTTTTTTCCTTTGTATGCTTGATTTAGTCACTTAGATGTGCAATCCCTAGGGAGACCCTTTGTTTTTTAATCTAATATCTAATGACCTAAAGCATGATAGCTCAATTTTAAATATGAAGTTTCTTACCACACATGTTGTGTTTTTTTGTTATGACCTACATCATGGAAAATTTTCTACAATTTTTATTCCTCTATATTTTCATGGCAATTTTGCCATGCATGATTTTTTTTAATGTGCTAGATATCGGCAAGTTTTTGTATATAAGATGACGATTAATTTTTTATACACTCCATGGTAACACTTACTACATGTGCCAGTGTGATTTTTTTTGTTTTTGTATATTGGACAATTTTCACTTTTTTATTCTATGTGCAAAGGGAATCGTGTTGGGCAGGAGGCCTAGTAGAGGGCCTAGCTGACGTGGGTTTTGCGCACACGGTGCGCTGGGGCGGGGGTCATATCGAACGAAAATGTTCGAGCAGGGGAATTCCTCATCGCGAACCTTTTGTTCATTCCAGCCCACGATCGATCATTAGATCGTTATTGAAATCCAGAGTTTAATCCTCTAAAATAGTTTTTCGGAGGACATGGATAAGACGAGGGAATATACTACATGGATTTGTTAGAGATGGGCTAAGTTTGATTAAAGACAATTCTATATGACCCGCATGTTTACGCGCTTTCTATCTGACCTAGCGTTTGCAAAATATGCTTACATGGCTTTCTAGTGCTGAAAGCTCGGTTGTATCTCTATTAAGATATACTATTTTCTTCAGAAATCATGCTTTTTTATAAAAGCGTACTATCTTGAATATCTTGTTTTACTTGAAAAAGAGCCATCGACCCCTTTTTCTAACCCAAACAAGGAAAAAATGAGGTTTTCATTACTAGGGTTTAGATTACTACAATTGGCCATTTGTCAAACTAAGGTTGTCTATTCCACTCGTCCATCCACCCATGCTTGTGCATATCGAACTTCGGTCTCACACATCACATCCGACGAGACACTAAAAAATACTGAAAAATAAAATACTTATGCTCACGTCACTCTCAAGCCCGAAGTGCCAGCTATTCATAAGTGAGACGATAGAATAAAAGTAGACGCAATACAACATTAGTAGAAAATTCACCGCCCCGAGACCTTACTCATTCCCATGACCCTTGTGTCCCGCCCGTCTCAAGAATGCTATCACATATAATTATGGCTTAAGATACGAGTAGCATGTGTTCGAAAGGTTTTGGTAGCCTACAAGAGAGAAAAGGTGTCGATTTGATCATAGTTCATGTAAATTTGACATACCCAAATTTTCACAAAATTCAGCAAAAAAGTGCCATTTTGATCATAGTTCGTGTGAATTTTAACAAAAGAATGGGTTGCATTTTGCGATTTTTTGAAAAGCGGTGGAATTCATATACGGTAACGAATTGAGTTAGTTTTTGTTGGACGGTTAAATTTCGGGTCGTTGATTCAATCCGGTAAAACTCGACACGGCAGAACATGAGCTGGAATTGCGAACATGGTTAGGAGTACTGCTACGATCCAATCCTGGGATTTCCCCCCCACTATCATGCTGCTACGATCATTGTTCAGGCGCGAGATTAAACAAATCGGGGCTGCCGCCTCACAAAAAAAAAAAACAAATCGCAGCAGCCCTCCCTCGGCATCCAAAATCCAAAATCCGAAATCTGAAATCTTCAGATCTACGCGAGCGGGACTCCCCGCCGCCGCGCGCTCGGGGGTTTTCGCTGGGCACCGCAGAACGAACGGGACGGGGACACGGTCACGGAGCCGCGCGGGAGGAAAAAAGAAAGAGAAGGCAACGCGCCTCGCCTCCCACCGCACAGCCTCGCGCTGGGCTGGCAGCCACGCGAAAGCCGCGCCCCACGTGCCGGCCCGCTATCACCGCCTTCTAGGTCGGTTCCGCGCCGCGGGGGGCCCACCCCGCGAACACGTTTCGTGTGCAACGCGAACACGCCACCCCCGCCCGCTCCCCGGCAGGTGGGCCGCCGCGCGGCCTAGCCAATGAGAGCGCGCCGCTTGCCGTGCCCCACACGCACCGCCTCCCGCCCCCCTCCACCCGTGCCCCTCGCTGCCATCGGGCCCTGCGGGCTTCCGGTCCCGCCCGTCAGGGACTCCGTGTAGAGGCCTGGTTGGTAAGCGAGGCGGACGCGCCAGTTCCCCGCACGACTCGGGCACCTCCCCTCCGGCTATATATACCGCCCAACCCCCGGACCCTCGAAGAGGCTACCCTTTTCTTCCGTTCCCATCTCGCGTAGCCGCCGCTAAAATTTCCCCTCTCCTCCCCGTGAAACCCTAGCCGCCACACAAGAGCCAAATCCCTCCCGCCGAGAGCCCCCAATCCGTTCCGTCGGATTTCTTCCCGCGAATCGAAATCTCCTTCGGTTCGCGGTCGATTAGGGCGGGCCTCGCCGTCGCTCTCTTGATTCCGAGGGTTCGCGCATCGCGCAGCGGGATTCACACCGGCCGCCATGTCGAGGTGCTTCCCCTACCCGCCGCCGGGCTACGTGCGAAACCCAGTGGCCGTGCCCCCCGTTCCCGTGGTGGAGACGACCGCTAAGGTTTGTTGAACCATCGGATTTACAACACGCACGTCCTCGGATCATGTGTTCTTGCCTGTTGATTCTGATCAGATCTGTTGGGTGTGCGCGTGCGATTTGGGAATCGCATGCCAGGGGAGGCTAACCTTGCCGCCGATGCGTCGGTTAGATCGATTGCCTGTTTCTGCTGACCTAACCTCGCGGCCCGATCTCGTGCCTGCTAAGCGTGCTTAAATTGGTAATAACCTGAATGCAAACAAAACATGGTCTGTCAGATGCGCCTTCCAGTTTTATTGTTACAGGCCTACATTTTTTGAAGGATTGATTCTGTACCCAGATTGACGCCCGTGATGTCTTGATTTGTCAATCGCATTGCTAGTTACGAGACTAAATTTTCTGTGAAAAATACTCCTTCCGGAGATCTCACTTGAAAAGGCAAACATTTCATATTCCTCCAGATTTAGCAATGAGAAATCCATAATTTCCTGGCTTGCTAAAATTGTTAGCACATTGGGCTTTCTCTTGGATTTGGTTACTAGCACCAATTACCCACAAATTAGTGTGCTCACTTTGTGGTGTCGCTATTGTGTGGTTCCATTGGCCGTTACTTGCCTTATCCTTTTTGCTATCTTGTTTATCTTGTAGTCTCGCAATCTTGACACATGCCATTTGAGTTGTCCATATATTCTTGTCTAAAGTTTCCTTCGTGGTCTGAATTTTGCTGTCTCTGTTCTGGAATTTGCTGTCGTTTTTTGTTTAACTGTTCTTTGCCTGGCAATGAATGTGTCTTCTGCGTAGTATGGTTGTGCAAATTTTGATGTGCTCTAATTCTTTGATTCTATGTACTTGCATTGTATAAGGATTATGACTAACTGTGTAAAGAAGATACGGAGTATATATCAAGGGTACTGAATTATTATTTGTGGAAGATTCATGTATTAATTGCTAACTGTAACTTGTAGCACTTCTGTGTTAGTGCTGCATTATTTCTATGTGTGCTTGTGTAAGTTTGAAACTTCATTACCATACTGCAATATGCTGCATTGCATTGCCATCGTCTGTTCTAAATCAGAACTGACGATTAATCTGGTGGCTGAAGCTCCAGAAAGAAAGGGAAAGGGCCGAAAAGAAAGAGAGAAGGAGGAATGACAAGAAAGCTTCCCATCCGGGTGGTGGTGAGACAAAACATTCAAAACGCAGCCATAAGAAGAGAAAGCATGAAGATACCAACATAGCTGGTCCGGAGTCCAAAACTGCCTCCAAAGAACAGTTTGAGCAGTTGGAGAAGAGTGGACTCTCAGAAGAGTATGGGGCTCCTTCTTTCATTCAGACAATTCATGGATCACCAGAGAGCTCTCAGGACAGCAGTAAGCGAAGAAAGGTGGTACTCCCAGGCCCTAGTCAAAATAAGAATGGTGAGGCTTTCACATCATATTTTTTGGTTTCTGTTGGTTTTAGTAAGCATTCTCTGCAAGAGTTGCTGACCATGAATTATGATTTTGCAGGGACAGTACTTCGCATTAAGATAAAAAGAGATCAGGAATCTCCGTCAGCCATGTCGGATGGTTCTAGGGTTCTTCAGCAACCACCTGTCCAACAAATGGCTACACCTTCATCCTTGTTGAGTAAGCAGAATGCAGTTCAACCTCGCAGGGATGTTATGGTAAAGTCAGCTGCCGGTCTCCAGCAAAGCATCAAGAGGGATACTCAATCTGTGCCAAAACAAATGGATGTAAAACCCCCTGCAACGATCTTGCAAAGAGTTCCTTCCATGACAAATATTGCTCCAAAGGTGGATCCCCCAACCTCGGCGAAGATCATGCAAAAGATAGATACCCCTACCTCAGCAAAGATCATGCAAAAGACAGATCCCCGGGTGCCTGTTAATGCTACACCTTCATCTGCCAAGGTGAAGGGAAGTGCTGATCCTTTGCCTATGCCGCTGACACGACGAGTTGTTCCTCCACCTGCTAAGGCGGCACAGAGAGGCGACATTCCTCCTGCCAAGGTTGTTGACATTCCTCCTGTGAAGGTGTTGCAGAAGGTTGACCCCCTGGTGCCATCCAAGGTGCTCCGAAGAGATGCTCCTCCACCGAGTTTGCCGGTGTTGCAAAAGGAAACAATAGAAGTCGCTGCTTCCAACCAGCCAGACAGGCAGCAGCAGCCCGTCCTGCACAAACCAAAGGGGCCTGTAGGCACTCCCCTCGTCCAACAGCAGCAGTCAAGCACCTCCTTGGCGAAAGAAGAGCCTTGTTCCTCTGGCAGGAACACCGAAAAAGGCACAGTACCAGAGGCTAAGCAGTCCAAGTCTGATCGTAAGAAGAGCCGCAAGGCTGAGAAGGAAGAGAAGAAAGAGAGGAAGTTCCGAGATCTATTTGTTACCTGGAATCCACCTTCCTTGGAGATTGAGGAGACCGGGAATCTCGGCGACCAGGATTGGTTGCTCGGCGGTGCAAAGAAACCTGATGCCAGCAATAGCAGCTGCAAGGCAAGTGATGGTTTGGCGCCCATGGAGCTGGAGTTTTCATGGCAACCAAGGGCTATTCATTTGCCCGACCTTCATATGTATCAGTTGCCATATGTTGTTCCCTTTTAGGTTTGTGTAGGAAGACTGAGGTTAGATGAGAAGTAGAAGAGATGTTGGGAGATAGCTGTGCCGGTGTGGGAGATAGTGTTCCTTCACGGCAGTTTTCCAGCTTTGTTTCCTAGTTTTTCTTTTCCAGGACGATGGATTTGGCAACCTTCTGTAGTGTTGTTAATCTATTATGACTTAATTTTTGGTTTCAAGCCACTGATCTACGGACAACCTTGAACCTTGAGTTTTAAGGTTATTGTAATGTTGTATGACAAATCTTGTTACCCCTGGAATGAATACATCATTCAGATAGCAAGACCATGTAAATAAACTGGAGAAGGAGCTTCTCGACAAGACCATACACTTATAGCTCTAGTGAAGACGTGGCTTTGTGTCCGAATTACAGCATCAGGCACACTGAAAGGCATTCATTCCATTTTTCACTTTGTTTTTTCTCTGTGGGTGGCATATCTATCGGCTATCATGTCCCTAGGTGCCGGAAATGTGGCACCTGCTTTGTTTATGTTATGTACACGAGTTTGTAACTCAAACAAAAGACAAGCAAACTCATCCAAAAAGAAAAGGAAATGTTAAACAGGAAGGTCAATCGAAGCTGGAGGATCGGCTGCAGCGTTCTCTGAGGTACTCCTCGAGCGGGCTGAGGTTGGTGTGCTCGGTGCTGGAGATAGACTCGGCGTCCTCCACGTCCAGCAGCGCCAGGCCTAGGTGCGACCTCACGTTGGCCGCCGGGTAGGTCTCGTCGTCCACCACGCAGTCCGGCTCTGAGGCCGCCAAGCTCGTCGCGTCCTCTTCCCCCCGTAGTATGCTCAGTATCTGCCACCACACACAAGCAAATGTTAGCACTTGAAAAACTGCAGGGCCTTTTTTCCCTTTCTTCTTCTGAAGAAGAGCCTGCTACTCAGAGAGAGAGAGAGACGGACCTGCGATATCGGGGGCCTGAGGCGCGCCGACCTCCCGAGGCAGAGCGACGCCGCGACGGCCATCCGCCTCACCTCCACCTCGTCGTGCTTCACGTCCAGGCTCGGGTCCAGCAGGTCGGAGATGTCGCCGCCGTTGAGGATCGGAGTCGCCTGTCACGTACGTCAAACGGAACAACCGCGTCAGCACAATCTCTCTCTCTCTCTACACGAGGATGACAATGATAATAACGTAACACAGTGAGGTGGTTATGTGTGTGGGTTTAACTGGGATTGCGAGGGCTTACCCACATGACGAGACTTTGGTGGTGGCCTTTTGGTGAGCCGTCGCCGGTGATGGGCCTCCGCCCGGTGAGGAGCTCCAGCAGCACCACGCCGAACGCGTACACGTCCACCTTGTCCGTCACCTTCCCGTACATGAAGTACTCCGGCGCAAGGTACCTGCGCACACAAGGATTTTGGTCTTCGTCACCCAAACACGGCGCTACGTACTTCAGACTGAAAGAGACTCGTGTCGGTGTGCTCCATGCATCTACAGATACAAGAAGAAGACGTACCCGAACGTGCCGACGACGTCGCTGTGCGTGAGGGACGACGGGCTGGACGGCGCCCAGATCGCGAGCCCGAAATCGGACAACTGCCACCATCGGTACACAGTTCAGAGTTCAGAGTTCATGTCTGTCAGTACAAAAAACAGACAGACAAACTGCATCCCTGAATTTAAGGGTGCAGTACTACCTGGGGCTCGAAGTCGTCGGTGAGGAGGATGTTGGAGGACTTGACGTCGCGGTGGATCACCGGCCGCGAGCAGCCGGAGTGCACGTAGCTCAGCGCCTCGGCGACCCCGACCGCCGCCCGGTACCTCTTCTCCCACGGCAGCGCCGGCTTCGACCTCTTCCCTGCAAATTCACATGTCCACAGCCGTTGTAGACCACCGACGCACGCCCACAAAATACAGCAGTGTGTCCTATGCAAACGTGGTGCCGTACCGTGCAGGTTGTCCTCGAGGCTGCCTCGGGGGAGGTAGCGGTAGACGGAGATGAGGTTGGGGCCTTCGACGCAGACGCCCACGAGCGGCACGATGCGGCCGTGCTGCAGCTTGGTGATGATGTCCACCTCCCGGAGGAAGTCCTTGGACGCCTCCGCCGACGCCCTGCACAGCTTGATCGCCACCTGCTGCCCGCTCGCCAGGCCGCCCCGGTACACCCGGCTGTGCGCGCCCTTGCCCACCAGGTTGCCGGGGGAGAAGTGGTTCGTGGCGTCGTACAGCTCCTCGTACCGGAACCACCGGCACCGGGACGGCACGCCGCCGAGCATCCGCTTCAGGTCGGTTGCCAGCCCCTCCTGCGCCGGCTCCGGGGACGCCGACGGCGAGGAGCGGCGCGGCAGGCTCATCACCCAGTGCACCACCGACTGCTTGCGCGTCGTCTCGTGGTCACCCTTGCTGGCCTGCGCTGCGGGTGGCGCGCGCCGGAGCAAAGGCCAGCCGAGCTTCTGCTCGGGCGCCGCCACGCGCACGACGACGGCCTTGGCATCGGCATCGGCAGCGTCGTTGTCGTCGCAGGGCTTCTTGGGATGCGGCGCGGCGCACTGGTCGCAGCCCACGGCGTCGAAGTCCATGGACCGCGCGCTCCGCCGGTTGGGGTTGGGGATGATCACCTTGGGCTCCATCCCGACGCTGGGGTGCAGCAGCGTGCGGAGCACCGGCTTGGGCTCTGCTCCTGGAGGAGGACGAACGTAGCCACCCAACGCTTTAATCCATCAATCACCCACTCACCAACCGATATCAATTCGCAGCTAACATCCAGAGTCAGTACTCTACTAACCAAGTGGCGGCCGGGGGGCCTCCCTGACGAAGATGGCCTTGCCGCCCTGGATGGCGACGACGCTGGTCGTCGGCGGGAGCTTCCTGGCGCAGTACTTGGCGAGGCAGGTCGAGCCACTGATCGAGCGCACCAGAAAAGAAGAAAGAATCGATTACTTTTGGTGTGTGCGTTAACGAATCGTGCAGAAAACAAACAGTTGGATCACGCCAAGATTGCTGCTGTTGCTGGGAGGCGACCATCAGCACTGACTGACCCGAAGGAGTACTTCTTGTTGGTGCCAATCACCACCACCATGGCCGCGCAGAGCTTGGCCTCCTTCACCAGCACCTTCTGGATCGAGCTCCCCGGCGTCACCCGCCCCACGAGGACGATCTGACGGACACAAAAAGCCATCAATACCAGCACATGAGCGCAACCGCCAACGACATTAATGGCGGTGAAGGCATCATGCTTGCTTGCTTGCTTACGCACGTCTTTCTTGCTGCAGATGGCCTCGTACTCCGCCAGGTAGTCGTCCAGCGTCCTGATCAGCGTCAGCGCGTTCGTCTTGCACAGGTCTCCTTCGATTCAAGACAAACACAAGGAAATGCTACCATGAATGGAGCTGCAACTGCAAGCAAGGTTCTTGATGGATAGGAATGGGATAGGGGCGAGGTACCTACCGGATTTGCGGTAAATGTGGACGGCGACGACGCGGTCGCCGCTCCTGGCCGCCTGGTTGAGCGCCCACTGGAGCAGCTCCTTGCCGACGGCGTCCATGTGCAGCCCCACCAGTATGCACCGCCCGACGCCCTCCCCCGCCATGCTTCCCCCACCAGTGGCAGCTCGAGAGAATCACCAGGAACCACACTTGTCCGCCATGGCGATCGATAGATAACACTCGCCGCAGCACGCAGCCGGCGGCTCAACCACTAACCGCCGTGGACCTCCCCTGTTGGCCGATACGAACCCCGCTTACCGCAGCCAATGCAGCACCACTACGACCCGGAACCTCCCCCTCCGCCGGAATAGAAAATGGCGCGGCTGTCGTCGCAGGGGCGGCCTCCCGGAAAGCGAGTCCCGTTACCGAGAACCCCCGTCCCGCGCGCCGAAGCCAAGCCACCCGCCCGCTTTACAGCCGATGGATGATCTAACTCGAGCCGAAAGGGGGCGAGGGGGATGAACCAACGGACTGAGGAGGATGAAGATACAGTACAAGCGCAAGGAGCCAGAGGGAAGCGGCAAATATATCCTACCGCTAGGAGTTGAAGCGGGCGGAAGATGTGGCGGAGCGAAGGGGGGAAGGCGGGCAGCGAGCGGCAAGCGACAGAGGTAACTACCTAAAATCTGGTTGGGTTGTCAGGCCTCAGCCCCGGCCATGGTATATAAAATTTCACTCTTCATGGCGCCACGACACGCCGCCGGCCGTCACCATCGGCAGGCGGGGCACGGGGCGGGGGCGGGCTCCGCCCAACCACTCCAACCACGAATGCCGCAGGAAAGACACGAGGCCGCGCAGGCCGCAGGGGCTTGGGTTGAACGGCCCGAGGCGGTCTTCGTCGCGGTCCGCGGCGGCGAGCGGGCTGGCTTTGCTAGGCCGCTGTCTTTTGTGCCGCCGGTAGGCCGATGGCTAGGAAAGGGAGACGGCGACCAAGACACGCACGCATGTGAAGCGAAGTGGAGGTGATGCAATGCTATGGGATGGGATGGGTAGATAGATATGGTCAATTGGGAGAAAAGTATTGTAGTACTAGTATGTGTGCAGCAGGATCTGTGATGATGAGGCGGAGAAAGGCGACGAACAGGGGACAGGAACTTCTCGGTGGAGGAGATTGGAGGGGTAAAGGAAAGGAAAAAAGCGGGAAGATGGATGGTTTGGGGATTGACCGAGGGAGCTCCATTGGTGATGATTTGTACTACACAAACTGGAAGAAAAAAGGGAGAAAAGGAGAGGGATAATAGTCTCCGAATCCACATGGCTACACGAGAAAAAGATGAGGAAAAGGGATATGGTTGTACTCTTTCGGAAAGAAAAAGGCATCTAACTAACAAGTAGTAGCATTTCTTGGGATTATTAGACTGTAACCATCAGGATCGCGTTTGGCACATGGATCATCTTTCCGCGAGCAGGGCACCCAAATTTGTACAACGGGGTGTTTCAGTAGGACTGTTGTACTACCACTAGTAGTAAATAGTTACTGGTCTGTGGCCTCGTTGCAAAGATGCCAATGCTTGCACTGGGATTAGCAGCATTCTTGGTGCTGCCGTATCGCACACTGCATTGCAAATTCAGTCACGCACGCAGCGTTGACCGGCGAAAGCATCACCCTTCGTACGGGTCGTTTTCGTTTATGTAAACTGTGTCCCTCTGGTTCAACATTTTAATAGTAACTCTCGTCTGATCTATGGCCAGACGTGGACCGCTGGTAGTTTAGTGATATGATGATTTTCAACCACGATCAACATCCATTCATGTTACGTCTATCTGTATTATTGGCACGCCAGGGCATCTGCAGATACGGGAGGCGTGTTTCAGAGCACTCTACCTGAATGAGTTCACCGTGGAATCTGTGTTTCAAAAGATCATGCTGCGGCTCAGGAAATGCCACTTTTACCCCCTCCAAATACGCCTATACAAATATAAATAAACAAAATGAAAACACGTGGGAAATCGGGAGCGAAAGTCCATGTGACAACTTTGAAGATGAGGCTCGTCATAATTTTTATCTTCCAAGTTAAGTTAAGCAAACCGGACGTTAGCGGCATGTCATACTCCTACCTGTCACACAAGTCCAAAACACCGTAATGCACGCATGACAGTGTTTTGCCACTAAGGTCCTGAGGCTACGTGGTACGCAAAATCCAAGGAACGGATTTGGAGTGCAACAGGTGACGCGCGCCGAGCGTAACAACAATGGCCGCATCGGATGTTTGTCACCCGTCACGCATAAGAAACACTTGGATCGCAATCCCCGCAAACACCACATACTATGTTGATCTGATACATGCGTTATTCGCACGTTACGAGATTACAAATTTAGGATGGCGGCTAGGCGCAGAATAAAGATCCCGAACCCAAATGATATACTTCTGACGTCGGCTCAGAACGTTTTTCGCGCAAAACACTCGGTGGGCGTTCGATGGAGGGCACGAATCTCAATGCACATACGTGTCCATTTTGGGGGTGTTCTTTGTGGCATCGATAGCGAAGTTGAACATTGTGCAAAATCCTCTCAAAAGATGTTTTTTTCGATAAAGGACTTTTCATTGAATAGATATATCGAGGTGATACAATCTGTTGAAAGAAAGTCCGGCCTCTGCATAGTTAGATGCACACAGCCAAAAAAATCCAGAGCGCCCTAAAAATAAAATAATTCGATACAATGCCAAGCAATAAATCGTGTCCAGCCTAAATAGCGGTAGATCCTATCTGTAAATCACACCGTCATCTATGGGGGTAAAAAACCTCCCTGGCCGTACACTCCAACCGTGTAGACGCCATCATAAAAAGGTCCCTGTCCTCCGGCTTCTGCAGGATAGACCACGCACGGAGCCATCATGTCAAAATATGAATAACCTGCATAGGAGATGAGACACATTTATTGTTAAAAGCCACATCATTCCTGGTAAGCCACATTGCCCAGCATAAGGCCGCCGCTCCCACAAGAATATGTGCAGAAAATTATTTATCAATACCCCGCAACCAGTTGCCGAACATATTCTGTACACTAGATGGTGGGTATAAATTCGAAGCTACTTGAACCATGACCCAAACTGTCCGAGCGAACTTGCACTCAAAAAAATAATTGTTTGATAGACTCGTCATGTTGGCAAAACACACATGTCTTGAAATCGTGCCAGTTTCCTCGTGCCAGATTATCTCTAGTTAGGATGACTCCTTTGTTTAGAAATCATAGGAAAATCTTCACTCTTAGAGGAATTTTTAGCTTCCACAATTTCATATTATCTACCGGAACATCACAATGAACCATTGCATCATACATGGATTTGACCGAAAATTTGCCATTCTGATGCAAGTTCAATCGAAAAGTGTCCGTCTCATCTGACAGTTGAATGTCCTCCAGGCGAGTGAGTAATTCATTCCATGCTGCCATGCCCAAAAGATCCCAACGAAAAGAAAAATCAGGGTTTTCTTGTCCTAAGACTTGTTTGACCATGACAAATTTATGTCTAACGATCCGGTACAAGCTCGGATATTGCACCATTAGTGAGTTGTTCCGTAGCCAGGTATCTTCCCAGAAATGAACCCGAGAACCGTCCGTAACCAAGAAGGTCCCAAATTGGAAGAAGAATTCCCTGGCCTTCATAACACCACTCCAAAAATGTGAATCCCCAGGTTTCCAATGAAATTGAGAAATGGCATTGGATCCCACATACATGTTGCGAATGATTTCCTTCCATACTCCATTCTTAGTGAGTAGTTTATAAACCCACCTGCTGAGAAGAGCGATGTTTTTAATCTCAAGGTTTTGGATTCCCAGGCCCCCTTGACTTGTAGGTCTGCATAATACGCTCCACGTAGCCAGTCGATATTTCTTGGTTTTGTTATCACACTGCCAAAAAAATCTGGATCTAAAGTTATCTAGACGCTGTAGAACCCCTTTCGGCAGGTGGAAGAATGACAACATATATAAAACCATGTTGCTTAGGACAGAATTGATCAAGATCAGTCGCCCCCCATAAGACAAGAGTTTGGCCTTCCAACTGGCTAATCGTTTCTCAAGTCTCTCTTCCACATGCCTCCACTCCGCGATAGTCAAACACCCATAGTGTATGGGAATACCCAGATACCGAATCGGAAACTGCCCAAGCTCGCATCCAAAAATCTCGGCATACTCGGGTGCTGATTCTGCAGCATCGCCAAAGCAAAAAAGTTTGCTCTTATGAAAATTAATTTTGAGACCAGAAAGTTCCTCAAAAGCACAAAGAGCAGCTTAATATTTCTTGCCTTATCTAAATCATGATCCATGAATAGTATCGTGTCATCTGCATATTGTAGAATGGATAGACCATCTTCTACCAAGTGTGGAATGACCCCACTAATTTGACCATCCAGCTTAGCCCGCTCAACAAGGGTAGCTAGCATGTCAGCCACAATGTTAAACAGAATAAAAGATGTGGGGTCGCCTTGAGGAAGCCCCTTCTTTGTCTGAAAATAGTTGCCAATGTCATCATTAACTTTTATGGCCACACTACCTGCAGAGACAAAACTCTCTACCCAGCGACACCATTTTTGTGAAAACCCCTTCATGCGCAAGGTTTGCAACAGGAAGGGCCACTTTGTCGTAGGCTTTCTCAAAATCGATTTTAAGAATGACACCGTTCAACTTTTTCCGGTGCAGTTCATGTACAGTTTCATGCAGGAGGACCACTCCATCTAATATGTTGTGTCCTTGCATAAATGCTGTTTGAGTGGGTTTTACGACATGGTCAGCTACACCGTTCAACCGATTAGTCCCTACCTTCATAAACATTTTAAAACTTACATTCAGAAGGAAAATCGGTAGATATTGTTGAATACTACTAGCCTCCTTAATCTTAGGCAATAGGATAATTTCCCCAAAGTTTAAAATGAGAAATATCAAGGTCCTTGGAATGCAGTTGGTTAAACAACTAAACCAAGTCTGTCTTAATCACGTCCCAAAAGCATTGATAGAACTCTGCGGGAAAGCCATCCGGTCCCGGCGCCTTGTTGTGTTCCATCTGAAACACTGCAGTTAGAATTTCCTCCTCAGAAAAATGAGAGGTTAGGAATTCATTTTCCGCTTCTGTAACTTGAGTAATGTCATGAGTAACAGATTCATCCAGCTGGAAATTAGTTTCAGCTGAAGGCCCAAAAAGGTCTTTGTAAAACTTAGTGATAAAATTTCTAAGTGGTACGTCCCCCTCTATTCGGCCTTCCTCCTGGTCAAGGGCGAATATACGCTTCTTTCTATGCCTGCCATTGGCCATCATTTGAAAGTATTTCGTATTATCATCACCTTGCACCAGCGAATCCGCCTTGCTACGTTGGTACCATTTAATCTCTTCCTCGCGTAGTAGGCGGGCAATCTGCTCGTTAAGATTACTTTTTTGCTCAATCTCAACAACAGACAGAGGCCTCACCTCTGCTATTTTATCAAGGGAATCAATTAAGGTAGACAATCGCAGTTTTTCTTTTTTGTAAATGCCAGCAGTATGTTTGGCCCATCCTCGGAGGAATCAGCGCAAGGTGCGGATTCGATTATTCCATCGTCGAATGGGTGTGTTACCGCGCCCACACCTTCTTAACCATCTCATGAAATGCCTCTGTAGTGAGCCATCCCAGTTCGAATTTAAACTGGTGACGGTTAGAACTTGGGATTGGTTGTCCAAAATCGGTTAGCAACGGAGCATGATCCGATAAGACCTCAATTCTTTCTAGTGCCCGAACCGAGGCTAAGGGGTATTTATATTCCTAGCCGGTGGTAACTAGCACCCGGTCCAGTTTTTCAAAGGTTGGCACCGATCGGTTATTGGCCCAGGTATACTGACGACCAGACATCATGATCTCCCTCAGATCCAGGCTATCAATAACAGCATTAAAGAGGAAAGGCCACCTAGTGTCAAACCGATCATTGTTTTTTTCCTGCTGATATCGAAGGATATTAAAATCCCCCTCGATTAACATGGGATGGGGATTGTCTCTACAGGTGTTGACTAATTATTTTAGAAATGCAGACTTAAACTCCTCTTGAGCGGCGCCATATATAGCCACCAGACTCTAGATGAAGTTGTCAGACTTATTTCGAAGGTGGAATTTGATATGCTAAACCCCCCTTTGACGTGGACAATGGTTGTAAGTATGTAGAGTTAATACCTAGCAAAATTCTCCCGGACCTCCCTGAAAGTGCGTTACGTCGACTAGAGAGGGGGGGGGTGAATAGGCGATTTTTATGAATTCTTCACTGAGGAATTCTAGGGTGAGGAAATTCCTAAGCGAAGAACTACTTGCAGCGAATTAAGTACTCAGGTCCTTCGACCAAAGAAAGGGAGACTTGGTAAAGTCAGAGGTGGTTTTCCTTCCCTAGATTCATGGAAGGACTTTTTGAAGTGCGTCAATTATCACGCCTCTGACTGCTGAGGACGAGGTTCGGGTTAATGATATTGTGAAAGGTGTCATTAAACCGGGTCTGCCTAAGCATAGCAGAGCAACAACATAGTCATCATGATGAAATGACAAACAAAAACACAGAGTACAGAAAGCGTAAACACGGGATAACAGGATGAAGACAAACTGACTGAAGAAATAGGATTGAGGAAATAGAGAAAGTCTTTAGTCAAAGTCTTCAAACAGTAATGATCAAGTTCATCAACACATAATTGAGGAAATGAAAGGGTTGAGGAAATAGAACCAGTATGCTCGGTGAAGACAATGATTTGGTCGACTAGTTCCAACTGCTATGACAGTTGTACGTCTGTTTGGAGCAGCTGAGTATTTAAACTCGAGGACACACAGTCCTGGACACACAGTCCTCACCGTATTCTCCTTGAGCTAAGATCACGCAAATCTCACCCAACAGTAGTGTAAGTCTTCACAGGTGACTTCCAAACCTTCACAGACTTGGTCACTCAGCAATCCACAATTCCTCTTGGATGCTCAGACCATGACGTCTAACCGTCTGGAGGATACACAGTCCTCAAAGGTAACAAGCATCGTTTCCACATAGGAACAATCTCTTCAGTGATGCTCAATCACTCTGGGGTTTGTAGTTTTGGGTTTGGGATTTGGGTATTTCCTCACTTGATGATTTTCGCTCAAAGTCCTCGGAGGATGTGATGCTCTCAAATGACTAGTGTCAGTTTCTCTCGGAGCAGCCAACCAGCTAATGTTTGTAGGGGGCGACTATTTATAGACTAGGGAGTAGCCCGACATGATAAGACATAAATGCCCTTGGTTGATATGACCGTTAGGTGGTAGATATTTTTGGACAGCTGGCGCGCGGCTCAGCAATGGTCGGATATTTTGAGGTTCAAAATCCTCAGGGCTATCATGTTCCTCACTTGATGATTTTCGCTCAAAATCCTCAGTTTTTTGGTATTGTGCCGGGAAGCTTCTAGAAGGTTCCAGAACTTCCGGAGGAGTCCGGAAGTCCACCAAGGATTCCACCATGTCCCAAGGGCCAGCATGGGCTGAGGGGAGGCGCCATGGCCTTATTGGGCCAGGCGCACACAAGTCCCTCAAGGCCCATGCAGTTGGGAAAGGTGGAAAGTCCACCTTTGTATGGAAGGGAAGGAGGAGGACTAGTATTCCACCTCCTCCCCCCTTGGCTGCGCCCTAGGGTTTGGAGGGGATGTTCCCCATGCCCCTCCACCTATATACAGAGGGGAGGGTGCCCCAAGAGGATACACAAAGCCCTTGGTACCCCCCACTCTCTCGTTACTCCGTAGTTCCACCGCCTCATCCCAACGACGCTTAGCGAAGCGTTGTCAGTGCTCCACCACCACCATCACCACCACGACGCCATGTTGGTTGTGATCCCATCTACTTCTCCTCTCCCTCTTGTTGGATCAAGAAGGAGGAGACATCATCGACCTGCACATGTGCTAAACTCGGAGGTGCCGTCCGTTCGGCACTAGATCGATTGGATCATGATCGGATCGCGAAGAGTACGACTACATCAAGCATGTTATATATGTTTCTTCTTAGTGATCTACAAGGGTATGTATATGCTCTCCCCCTCTCGTAGCTATGCATCTCTATGGATAGATATTCCGTGTCCGTAGATATTTTTTTGTTTTCCATGCAATGTTACCCAACACCTACTCCCATGGAGATCAAGGCCTCCCTATGAGAAGATCCCCCAAGTGGATTCAAGACCCATCCTAGGGAAGATCCTCCAAGGATTCAAGACCCCTCTACTTCAAGATTGGGAAGAACTAGCTACCTATGTCACCTACTTGTGTTGGATTTGGATCATTGTATCTCCTCTTGTGTATGTGGATTTAGCATATGTGTGATTCGATCTTGTCTATTTGAGTGTTTCCTCTCTTGTGTCCTTCATGTTTGTAACATCCCAAATTTCCAATTTGGAATGTTATACATAGATCATCATTGCATATCATATTTTATTGCATTTTGGTTGATCCTAGAAATTCTAAGCAACTCAAGGACCCACGGTGTCGGGGGGATGAACCCCTGGCAGGCAACGGAACCCGAATCCTCTTCAAAATATGGTGGGGCTCGCATCTCCCCTCAAACCGGCACACGCCCAGCCGGGTCGCTCGACCCGGCAAGGCCCGCAGCCCGACCAAACTCTCCGACCCGGCAAGGTACATCGACCCGGACTCAGCAACTGGCACAAGGCGACTGAACCCGGCATGACCAAGGCTTCCCCAACAAGTCGACCCCACCCGTGGCGTGCGCTGCAATCCAGCCACGGGTCAAGTCCCCGTCCCATCCAGGCTGTGCGATGGGACGAGATCTCAATCACCGATGAACAAGACAACAGTGTTTCCACCCATGCCTATGGTCAGCCGGAGCGTGGCAACAGTGCCCCTTACCTACCCGCTGACCAGGGCTGGCGTGGCAACAGTGCTTCCTCCCTCACCGCTGACGACAGCAAGCGGCAACCTGACGGAGTGTACACGACTCAACTCAGCCACGCCTTGACGATCGACAAGATGGCGCACAGTCCCCCTAGGCATGTGGGGCCCGCACCTAGGGGAACACGGCGAACCACAAGCCCTCAGCGGGACCCAGCCTGGTACCCCGGACACCGACAATACGGACCTCCGACTCGGCATATTACCATTGTAACCCTGGGCGGGTTGATCTACAAAACCCCCCAGGAACCAACGCCTATAGGGGCATGAGAGATAACATACACAAGGCTACCTGTGAGAAGCAGAAAGTACGAGCAAGCATAGGACTAGCCACCAAGCTGCAACACCGGAGAGAAGGAGCAGCCTAAGCCTTGGCCAGCTACCTTCCTCCTCATACAGCTACAGGAGCACCATTGTACTATCGATCATCCAACTACACTCAGGAGGACTAGGGGAATTATCTCTCCAGAGAGCCCCGAACCTGGGTATGTCCGGCGTCCCGCCCGCTCATGCCAACCCCGCCTCTGGAGCCCACTAGCACCCTCGAGCCTCCTCCTCTCTTTAGCCATCCCTTGGCATCTGCCGTGCGCCCACCACGACAGTTGGCGCCCACTGTGGGGCAGCTCGAGGAGCTGGCCGGGAGCATGCTTTCGACGGGGCCCTTCTCCTACACCAACGAGTCTGTCGCATTGGCGGACAATGTCGTCGGCGCGCTTGCCGCCTCCTTCGCCGCGCTTGCCGCCTCCTTCGCCGCGCTGCGCATCTCCGATGCGTTCGCAGCCGACGAGTACCCCAGCGAGGTGCTCAGCTACTCCGACTCCCCGCTTTCCCTCGGCGGTGGCATTGCCGCCGGGGCAATGGACGTCCATGTGGAGGTTTACATCACCGGCGATGGCGCCTCCTCCTTGTCGAGCAAGACGAGGAAGGCCGCGGAAGCCAGGGCCACCATGGAACGGACCAAGCCGTCCGATCCGCTGCGCCCCGCGATGCAGAGCCTCCGCATCCCCATCGGCACCGACGTCGACGCCACCAATGTTGCCGAGGCCCGATCACAGCTCGAAGAAAGGCGCCAGCAGATGCTGGACCTGTCCGAGACGCTCGCCGCCACCAAGCGTTGCCTGGAGGCCGCTCAGATGGAGCACGATGCCGCCCACGGATTCGCGCCCGCCGCGGCCCAGCCAAGCCAGGTTGCCGATGTGCGCACCCGGGGAGGAGCGATCGGCCGGGCCCTTAGTGCCGTCCGAACCATCTACGAGACCCCAGTGAAGAATGTGCGCACTGCGGAGGCAGCTGCGGTCGGCCTCGACCAGCTCATGGGTGAGGAGCTGAAAGAGCGCATCGGGCGGATGTGCGAGCTCCTCCACGCCGCCAACACCCAGCAGGATCGCCTGCACTAGCTCGCCAAGCCGGCGGGGTCCGGCTCCGCCCGCCTCGGCGGACCCGGTGAACTTCTGCACACGGCTTCCTCGCCGCCCGGCGAGGCGCACTCCGGTCAAGCCCGGACTTGGCGCAACCTAGCCGCCACAGCCGCGGACGTCCTGGGCAACGAGCCCGAAGTGGAGACTCAGCGCGGACCCAGCCAACATGGCCGGCGTCTGGCTCCAACCGACCCGGCCCCTCGGGGCCTGGCCGCTAGTCGACTCGGCCCGCGTGCCATCGATGATGCCGACGCTCGCCACCGCCTCGATCAGCTCGCTCGGTCCCTGGAGGTGGAGGAGAGCGGTGCTATCGGGCCGACCTGCTTCGGCCCACGCATCCGGGAGGAGCCCTTCCCCAATGGGTTCACGCTCCCTCGTGGCACCCCCAAGTACAGCGGGACCGTGAAGCCAGAAGACTGGCTCACCGACTACACCACGGCCATTGGCATCACCGGTGTCAACCGTCGTCTCGCCATGCGCTACGCACCGCTCATGCTCCAGGGGTCAGCCCGCACATGGTTGAACAGTCTACCGATGGGCAGCATCAACGCGTGGGTCGACTTCGAGGAGGCCTCTGTCCGCAACTTCACGGGGACCTACAAGCGACCCGGTCGCCCTAGTCAGCTCGCCATGTGCGTGCAGGGGCCGACGAAGACGGGTCGCGAGTACCTCGCACGCTGGACCAAGCTCTGAAATAGCTAAGAGGGCGTGAAGTCCAGGCGATCTAGTACTTCGTCAGCGGGTGCCGAGACGGCACCCTCTTCAAGCACAAGCTATTACGCTCTGAGCCGGCCACCATGGCCGCGCTCATGGTGACGGCGGATAAGTACGCCGACGCCGACTCCGCCATGAAGGTCCAGGTGGCGCTGGATGAAGCCGGCAAGGCGAAGCCGGTTCCTCCCCCAAAGCCGGCCGGCGAAAGCAGCTGGCAGCAGCATCACCAGAACAACAAGCGTAAGGCCGACCAACCGGCGTAGCGTCACGCCGGCTCGTTGCGGCCGCCGAGCCCGCGGCGAACCCGGCGGTGAAGCATCGGCAGACCGGCAAGATGGCATGGCAACCCGCCATGAGTTTTGAAGAGACGCTCGACGCCCCATGCAAGCACCACAACGGTGCAAGACCCTCCACGCACACGCCTCGGCAGTGCGCCATCACCAAGCGCATCATGAGGGGAGACATCCCGCCTCCTCCGGCTCCGGCTCCAGCTCCAGGCGCAGGACAGCCGCCTCCGCCTCCACCACCGCCCCCCGCTGGCGGCGCGATGCGGAATGACGCCTACCCGGACCAGAACGCGGCCTACGTCGTCTTCACCAGCCTCGGCGATGACAAGCGCATCGAGCGCCTTCTTCGGCAGGAGGTGAACACCATCGTCCCGGCCAAGCCGGAATTCATGCATTGGTCAGATCGGCCGATCACCTGGACCCGGGAGGATCACCCGGCAGTCATGCCGAGTCTGGGTGGATACGCCCTCGTCCTCAACCCCACCATCATCACGCGGCGCACATGCAAGTTCTCCCGAGTCCTCATCAACGGCGGCAGCAGCATCAACATCCTCTACCGCGACACGATGACCAAGCTCGGCCTCAAGGCCGAGGACCTGGAGCCCACCCGGACAATCTTCCACGGCATCGTGCCCGACCTCTCCTGCTCTCCCATTGGCCAGGTCCGGCTCGATGTCCTGTTCGGTGATAGCAGCCACTTCCGGCGCGAGCCGATCTGGTTCGAGGTGGTGGACCTGTCCAGCGCGTATCACACACTGCTGGGCCGACCCGCGCTAACCAAGTTCATGGCGGTTCCCCACTACGCATACCTGAAGATGAAGATGCCGGGTCCCAAGGGCCTGATCACGATCATCGGCGATTACCCAAGTCCCTGGAGTGCACCCGGGACGGCGCCAAGTTGGCCGAGTCGCTGGTCATTGCCGAGGAGCGGTGCCAGCTCGACCGGATCGTCGCCCTGGCAGGCGAGGCCTCCGCTGTGTCGATCCCGACCTCGGACCCGGCTGACGAGGCTGCCTTCAAGCCCTCCAAGGAGACCAAGAAAGTGAAGCTCAACCCAGAAGACCCCAGCTGCAGCAAGTACATTGTCATAGGCGCCCGCCTCGACAGCAAATAGGAAGGCGAGCTTGTCGACTTCCTCCGCGAGAATCGGGATATCTTCGTATGGACCCCCAAGGACATGCCGGGTATCCCGAGGAAGTACGCCGAGCACAAACTTCACGTCCGCAAGGACGCCAAGCCTGTCCGTCAACCCCTACGACGATTTTCCGAAAGAGAAGAGACGAACCATTGGTGAAGAGGTCGCCAAGATTTTGGCGGCCGGCTTCATAATGGAAGTGTTTCACCCCGAGTGGCTGGCCAATCCAGTCCTTGTCCAGAAGAAGAACAAGACTTGGCGCATGTGTATCGACTACACCAGCCTCAACAAGGCCTGTCCCAAGGATTCGTTCGCACTCCCGCGGATCGACCAAGTCATCGACTCGACCGCCAGGTGCGATCTCCTGTCCTTCCTGGACGCTTACTCTGGCTACCACCAGATCAAACTGGACCTAGCCGAGGCCCTGAAGACGTCCTTCATCACGCCCTTTAGGGCGTATTGCTACATCACCATGTCGTTCGGCTTGAAGAACGCCGGCGCCACCTTCCAATGCTGCATGCAGAAATGCCTGCTGCCGCAACTCGGCCGCAATATCCACGTGTACATGGATGACATCATGGTGAAGACCAAGCAACACCTCACGCTCCTCGATGATTTGAAGGAAATATTCGCCAACCTCCGCGAATACAAGGTCAAGCTTAACCCGGAAAAATGCATCTTCGGCGTCCCGGCCGGAAAGCTACTTGGCTTCCTCGTCTCGGAATGCGGCATTGAGGCAAACCCGGAGAAGAACAAGGCCATCGAGCGCATGCGCAAGCTGGCTCGGCGATGTTCAGAAGTTCACCGGGTGCTTGGCCTCGGTCAGCCGGTTTCTAAGCCGGCTGGGCGAGAGGGCGCTCCCCCTGTACCAGCTGATGAAGAAGACAAGTCCGTTCGAATGGAACGACAAGGCTGACGAGGCCTTCCAAGACCTCAAGCGCATGCTCTCCACCGCACCAGTCCTGACCGCGCCGACCGACAAGGAGCCGCTGTTGCTCTACATTGCCGTGACCTCGCGGGCGGTCAGCACGGTGTTGGTGGTCGAGTGACCAGAGAAGGGCAAGATCCAGGACGTCCAACACCCAGTCTACTACCTGAGCAAAGTGCTCTCCATCTCGAAGCAGAACTACCCGCACTACCAGAAGATGTGTTACGGTGTGTACCTCACCGCCAAGAAGCTGAAGCAGTACTTCCAAGAGCACGTCATCACCGTCATCAGCACGGTGCCTATCGGAGAAATCATCGGGTGCCGGGACGCCTCTAGCCGGGTCACCAAGTGGGCGATCCAGCTAGCCGGCCACACCATCCTCTACGAACCCCGCGTCACAATCAAGTCTCAAGCTCTGGCCGACTTCCTTGTCGACTCGCCTCTGGCCGGGTCGCCAAGTGGGCGATCCAGCTAGCCGGCCACACCATCCTTTATGAGCCCCACGCCACGATCAAGTCTCAAGCTCTGGCCGACTTCCTCGTCGACTGGACCGAGACCCAGTACTTGCCGCCACCTCCCGACTCGACGCATTGGCGCATGCACTTCGACGGGTCCAAGATGCGACTCGGCTTGGGGGCCGGCATCGTACTATCGTCCCCAAAGGGCGACCGACTCCGCTACGCACTCCAGATCCACTTCGCCACCTCCAACAATGTCGCCGAATATGAAGCCCTTGTGCACGGCCTCTGGCTTGCCAAGGAACTCGGCATCTGGCGCATCCTGTGCTACGGCGACTCGGACCTGGTGGTGCAGCAGTGCTCCGGCGAGTGGGACGCCTGTGACTCAAACATGGCAAGCTACCGCTTCCTCGTACAGAAGCTGTCCGGATCCTTCGAGGGCTGCGAGTTCCTCCATGTCCCGCGCGCGGAGAACGAAGCAGCCGACACGCTTGCCAAGATTGCCTCGTCACGACAGGCCATCCTGTCCGGCGTCTCCCTTGAGCACCTGCGCAAGCCGTGCGTCAAGCCATCGCCAGACTCCGAGTACATTCGTGTTCCAGACGACCCGGCCACACCTCAAGCCGGCCCGGGGACTGCTGAACCCGGCCCGGGGGCTGCTCAACTCAACCCGACCACCATCAACCCGGACCCGACCGTTGCCAACTCCGACCCGGGGGTTGCTCAACCCGGCTCGGGGACTGCCGACTCAGAACCCACCCCGGTGGTCGTCTTTGCCATGGTGGCAGCTCCATCTTGGGCCCTCCCAATATCAGAATTTCTGGAGAACGGGGGTTTCCCCATGGACGAGACTAAAGCTCGGCAAGTGCAGCGCCGGGCGTCCGCCTACAACATCATCAACAACGAGCTCATCAAGCGCAGCTCTACCGGCGTGTTCCAGCGCTGCGTCGAGCAGGATCGGGGCATCGACATCCTCCTCGACATTCACCAAGGCGAGTGTGGGCACCATGCCGCATCATGATCCCTGGTGGCCAAGGCGTTCCGCCATGGTTTCTACTGGCCCACGACCCTCGAAGACGCTGAGTCACTCGTCCTCAAGTGTGAGGGATGCCAGCGCTTCAGCAAACGCAGCCACCAGCCGGTGTCAGCACTCCGCACCATACCGATTGCCTGGCCCTTCGCGGTCTGGGGACTCGACATGGTGGGACCCTTCAAAACCGCTCGAGGCGGCATGACTCATCTGCTGGTGGCAGTGGACAAATTCACCAAGTGGAACGAGGCAAGAGCAATCAAGAAAATGGACGGTCCAATAGTCGTTCGGTTCATCAAGGACATAGCGGTGCGCTACGGCATGCCAAACAACATCATCACCGACAACGGCACCAACTTCGCCAAGGGCGCGCTCGAGCAATACTGCTCCGTATCCGGCATCCGCCTCGACCTGGCCTCCGTTGTGCATCCGCAGTCCAACGGGCAGGTCGAGCGGGCCAATGGACTCATCCTGTCCGGCATCAAGCCACGACTCGTCGAGCCACTCATCCACTCACCCGGCAGCTGGCTCGACGAGTTGCTGGCCGTTCTATGGAGTCTTCGCACCACGCCGAATCGGTCGACCGGGTTCACCCTGTTCTTCCTCGTCTACGGAGCCGAGGCCATCATCCCGACCGACGTCAAGTTGGACTCGCCGCGTGTCGCGATGTACACCGAAGCCGAAGCCAGAGAAGCCCGCAAAGATGGCGTCGACCTGCTCGAAGAAGCACGTCTCGTGGCGCTCAGCCACTCGGCCATGTACCAGCAAGGGCTGAGGCACTACCACAACAAGAAGATCAAGCCCCTTGTGTTCCGCAAGGGCGACCTCGTCCTCCGACTCGTCCAACAGCAGGCAGGACAGCACAAGCTGTCCCCTCCATGGGAGGGCCCATTCATCGTGAGCAGGGCCTTGCGTGATCGCAATGCCTACTACCTCATCGATGCACGCAAGTCAAAGAAGCGCAAGAAGGACACCGCCGGTGAAGAAACGACACGGCCATGGAACGCGGAACTCCTCCACCCGTTTTACAGTTAGCCGCACAAGTGTATGTATCGTCGCCTTTTGTAAATGCATGAAACTATGGGGTCCCCAAACGAGACTCGGGGGCTACCTTTTGCCGACCAATTTATTGTGTCCTTATTTTTTCTGCATCACTACACCACTGAACCCGGCCACCGGTCCGACTCGCTCGACCCGGGGGCTCGGGGGCTGGCCGGCTCAATCGCCACCCCACCGCCTTACTTGGTGATTCTTGGTAAAAGTTAGGATGCCGCGGTCCCTCACTTCGCCCTAAAGCCACAGATCCAGCTTTGGCTATCGGCTGGCAAGCACAACGGGCCAAAACTCCTTTATGCTTCATACACTAAGTCAGAGGCTGCCGGGTCGATCAACCCGGCCCACCATTTATCAAATGAACAGCCGCACAACCGGCTGCTCGCCAACCGGCTTCGCTGGATTGCCGCCAGCCGGCCCAGTGGGTGTTTCGCTCACGCTCAACATTTTGAAAGACCCAAGTCCTGCGTGCTCCTTTCGAAGAATCGAACTCCTTGTCACAGACTGGAGCCTCGGCCGTCTGACTCGCGGGGGAGGGGGGAGGTTTGAAAGAGGAAAAAAGCGCATGAAATCGGTCTGAAAAGCAGAAGGCAAAAATCAAAGACACTCACGACATTTACACACAAATATTTAAAGGCCCACGACCCGAGTTCATTACACCCTAAAAAACCCCAGTGGGTGGGTGGACCTGCTACTTAACAGATTCTACATAAAGTGTCTCATGCATCTCCAGCGCCGCGTCGCGATGTCGACGGCTCTCCCGTGGTGGCCTCCGAGTCCGACAAGGCACCAGTGTCCTCCTCGGCATCTGTGTCGCCGTAGACGCCCGTCTCCTCCGAGCTCCACTCCGGATCGTGGAGAAGCAAGCCGTAGTCGTCGCCATCCTCGGCCCTGCCGTCTTCCGTCCGCTCTGGATGGAACTCGTCATGGAAGGCGAACTCGGTGATGTAGCTGGTCCGGGAGGCGATCCGGCCAGCCTGCTCCTGTAGCAACTGCTTCGAGCCGGCCCGTTGGCCCATCAGTGCGTCCAGCTGAAGATCCGGATGCCAAGTAGCTCAAACCGGAGCGCCATCTCGGCACCGACACGAGCAACGGAGACACGCCACTCGCCAAGCTGGTCCGGGCCCGTCTCCAACCAGCGCGCCAGGCACGTGAAGCTGCTCGGCATGACTGCGCCTGGCCAAAGGGTCAACGTCATCACGGTGCCAGCCCGGGACAGTCGCTCCATCTGCGTCCCTAGGACCCGCAGGCGGGCCTCAAAAGCGGCGATGATCTCCGGGAAGGTCCAGGCCGTCCGCGGATCCGTCCCAGATCCAACAACGCCGGTCGGGTTGCGTTGATAGCGGATGGCTTCCTTCGCCAGCCGCTGCATCTCCTGGAAGGCCCCTGCCACAAAGGAAGAAGCAAGTTAGAAGAACAACAAGGAAGAAAAGCCGGGTCTTGACCCGGCAAACTACAAGAAGCAGCACTTACTGGAGAAGGACTCTTCCACGTGCTATGCCTCAAGCAACATACCACGCCACTCCCGCTCCATGGCGCGGTCGCGCTCCTCGAGCGCCTTCTCCAGAGTGGCCGCCTTGGCAAGGGCCACCTTCAGCTCGGCGTCCTTGTCTTCGGCCGCCTTCTCGGCTGCCATGCGGCGGTGGGCTTCGTCCTCACGGCCCCCTCAGCCGTGGTGACCTGCCCCCGCAGGTGTTCCACCTCGGCCTGGAGCCGGCCCTTGTCGTCGGCCAGCTGGCCGCGCTGCTGGTCCGCCTTCACCAGGGCCCGTTGCACCTCCGCGACCTTGGCGGCTTTTGCCTTGAGAAGCTCCACCTCGGCCTCGAGGTGGCTCTTGTGACCCGCCAGCTGCTCATGCAGCTGGTTGGCCTCGTCAAGAGACCGCCGGGCTGCGGTCGCCTCCGCCCTCACCTCCGCCGCCTCGACGCCAAGCCGGTCGGTGTCGGCAACAAGCCGGTCGTAATGATGACTGGCCCGGAGTAGCCGAGTCCGCCAAGACAGCACCTCGGCTGTGAAAAAGAAGTAGTCAACAGAAAAAAAGAGCAAGACGTAAGATTTGGCCCAATTGTTACACAATTGGCCCGAATCTCGGGGGGCTACACCCAGTGGGTGCGCTAGCGCGCCCCCACTAAAAAAGAGCACAAGAGTACCTCCGGCGACGCGGAGCTCCCCCTCCTTGGCAGCAAGCTGCTCCACAAGCTCCCGGTGCTTGCCTAGGAGACGGTTGTAGGCGGCAACTCGGAAGGCATCAAGACGCTGAAGAAATCAGAAGTCAAAAACAAGGCCAATGCTCTAAAAAGATTCGACCCAACTACTACGTAGTTGACCCGAATCTTGAGGGCTACACCCAGTGGGTGCGCAAGAAAAAAACTATGAGGAAGCAAGAAGACTTACCAGCACGGTGCACTCCAGGTCGCACGTCCGCTCCACCTCGGCCTGGGCAAAGGCCTCAAGCCGCTCCGTCTGGCCTCGCAGGCGGCGGCTGACGGCGTCCAGCGCCTCCTCCTCCTGGGTCTGGGGCCCGAAGACAGCGGCGCCCCCGCTCCGCTTCGGCTGCGGCACGGTAGCGCAGCGCCCTTCCTGCCGGGGCACCAAGGCGTGCCCCCTGCTGACCGCTTGGGACGCGGCCAGCACCTCCTCCGACGCCCCTCCCGGCGCCGACGACGACCCGGACACCGGGACGCCCTGCGCCACCACCACCAACCCAGCTGCCGGGGTGGCCTCCGGCACCGCCGCCCGCGGTGCCTCCTCCATAGCCGGCGGCACCTCGCCCGTAGCGCCTCTTCCAAGACGACGCTGCCTCCACCACCATCAGCCCCCGCACGCTCGACCACGTCGGCCAGCGGCGGGGTATCGCCCCCACCTCCACGACCTCCTGGTCGAGGATCACCACCTCAGCCCGGCCTCCACGGCCGCGCTCCCTCGCCGACGACGGCTGAAAGACCGTCGCCTCCACCACCGTGCCCTCCGGCATCTCGCTCCAGGCCGGCTCCACGCCGGATCGCGCCCATGCCGCTGCCGCGTCGGTCCTAGCCTGGACCGACGCCGCCTCCAGCTCCGCCTCGGCCCGGTTCCTGTCCCGCCAGGCCAAGGCCTCGCCGTCGTTCGGGTCCAGGCCGAGGTCCAAGTCGGCCCGTCCCTCTGCCTCGCCCTGTTCGGCGAGGTCCGACCGGCTCCTGCGGAACGTGGCCCCTTCGGCGGCCGCGGCCTCCGCCGCCGCCCTCACCAGCGCGATGGGCGACCTAAAGAAGAAGACAGAATGAGCAAAAAAGAAGCAGGACTAGATCGAAAAATCCAGGCACAAACAAGAAATGAAGCTTACCCCGTCAAGACCGGGACCGGGGCTGGCCTCCCGTGCCCGTTGCCGCGTTTCTTCTTGGCCGGCCTCCCGGCCACCACCGGGTCCACTGTGCGCTTCGGGGCCCTGGGTCGTGTCGCGATGCTGTCCTTTCCATGCGGGCGGCTCGGCGTCGCCCCATGCGAGGACCCAGCTCCGCCCGCGTCGTCACCTCCCCCGCCCAACGCCACTACACCAACAGGCGGCGTCAGCATCGCCCGCACCGCGACATGTTCAACAATTCAAGACAAATGAAGAAAGAAAGATGCAAGACTTACCCGCGCGACGCCTAGCGCCGGCGTCGGACTCGGCCACCACCTCCTCGCCAGGAGCCACGGGCTCCTCTGGTGCCCCCGGCGCCACCTGCGACGGAGCCCGGGGGTAAGGATGCCGAATCACATTCAGAAGAATCTCCTGCGTCGCGTCAGGACGGATGAGAAGTTGCGCGATAGCAAAATAAGAAGACCAGACACTCACCTGCGGCACCGGGTTCGACTGGCTGTACGACGCCTTACCAAACCGCCAGTCCTCTCCAAGGTTGGCCTTGGAGATGTCGTTCACGCTGCGCGCAACCTACTCCGTGGATAGCCGGGTCGACCCCATACGATTGGGGTCCTGAAGGCTGATCATTTCGCCGATGAGGCAGGAGCGCCTCTGAAGCGGAAGGACCCGGCGAGTGACGAATGCGGCAAGGAGGTCAGTGCCGGTGAGCCCCTCCTGCGTCCTCATCACCGTCACCCGCTCGCAGAGGTTGACGATCTCCTACGACGGGCGCCGGAGCGAGTAGCCCCAGTTCGTCTTTTCCCGCGGTGGCGCGATGGCGAAGGGCGGAAGGTTGATGTGGTCCGCGCCATGGTTGCGGACGTATAAGAAGGAGTTCTGCCACTTCTTGGCAGAATCCTCCAGCGGGATCTTGGGGAAATCCGCCCCCGACTGCTTCGAGATGACGACGGCGTAGCAGTCGGCAAACTCCCTGGCCGACGGGCCCTGCTGCTTCAAGGAGAAGAAGCGCGCCCAGAGGTCGATCGTGGGCTCGACCCCCAGGTTCCCCTCGCAGAGCGTGACGAAGCCGAAGAGCTGGACAATGGCGCTGGCGCCGAGATGGTGCGGCTGGAGCCCGAAGAACTCCAAGAACGCGTGGAAGAAGGCGCTCGCCGGTAGCCCGAATCCGCGCTCGAAATGCATGAGGAAGACCACACACTCCTGCTCCTCAGGCCGAGGCCTCTGCTCGCCGCGCGGTAGGCGAACACCAACGTCCGTCTCTCGTGGCAGGCGCCGCGACGCCCGGAGCCGGGTGATGTCCTCGGTGGTGACATTCGAGCCCATCCAGGAGCCCGATGGCAGCGACATGATCAGAAGAAGGAAGATGAACGGCGGAGGAACTCTGCTTGGAGCAGCGGGCTCCGCAGTGCGTCGGTTGCGAAGGGCAGAGTGAGAGCAAAGGGACAGGAGGGCGGGAGCGAGAATAATGTCCGCCGCCCCACTGCCCCCCGATTTATAACCCCCGGTTCAAACGTGGGGGAGTGGGATCGTCTGCACGCGCCCGTTCCACCACCCCGCAATAAGTGCGCACGTACACGCGTAGTAACTGCTCGGGGAAGTGCAACCGCCCCCCAGATGCCGCAATAAATCCGCGTGCGTGGGCCAAGGGCGCGCGGTGGTGGGCCCCAGCCCGTCACCCAGTCCCGTCACGCGCGTAGCTTGTCAGGCCCTTCCGGCTTCCGGCCGCCACGTGGCACCCGCGCAAAGCTCGAGGGATTGCCCCAAGATTCGACTGAATCCTCGGTTCCCGCCACGGCCGGGATGCCGCGATTCGTTTTCCGAGAAAACCGGCACACAGTGGGTGTTGCCGGACCCGACGCTCGCAGAATCCGCCTTGCTCAAGGGGGAAACTGCGAAGGCCCACTCATCCAAAGACAACGGACCTTCACACCTTCGGGGACTACTGTCGGGGGGATGAACCCCGGGCAGGCAACGGAACCCGGATCCTCTTCAAAAATGGTAGGGCCCGCATTGCCCCTCAAACCGGCATGCGCCCGGCCGGGTCGCTCGACCCGGCAAGGCCCGCAGCCCGGCCAAACTCTCCGACCCAACAAGGTACATGGACCCGGACTCAGCAACTGGCACAAGGCGGCCGAACCTGGCACAACCAAGGCTTCCCCAACAAGCCGACCCCACCCGTGGCGTGCGCTGCAATCCAGCCACGGGTCAAGTCCCCGTCCCATCTAGGCCGTGCGATGGGACGAGACCTCAATCATCGATGACCAAGACAACAGTGTTTCCACCCATGCCTATGGTCAGCCGGAGCGTGGCAATAGTGCCCCTTACCTACCTGCTGACCCGGGCTGGTGTACCGCCCCGGATCCGATGCGCCAGGTGTCTGCCAGTTATTCATCGGTGTTGCCATGTCATTTGCTTGCGTGTTTCATTTTGCCATGTCATCATGTGCATCTCATTTTGCATACATGTTCGTCTCATGCATCCGAGCATTTTCCCCGTTGTCCGTTTTGCAATCCTGCACTCCTATGTCATCCAGCGTCCCCTTCTTGTCTCTTTTCATGAGCGGGTGTTAAACATTCTCGGAATGGACCGAGGTTTGCCAAGCGGCCTTGGTACACCACTGGTAGACCGTCTGTCAAGTTTCATTCCATTTGTAGGTCGTTTGATGCTCCAACGGTTAACCGCGCAGCCCGAAACCCCTTTTTCTCTTGCAGCCCAGCAACCCTCCAAATCAGCCCACTAACCCAGCAAACTCCCCTCCATACTCTCGGTCGTTCGATCACGATCGTGTGGGCGAAAACCACACTCCATTTGGAGTCTCCTAGCTCCCTCTACCTATAAATATGTGCCCCTCCTCGAATTTTCACGCAGACCAAACCCTAACCTAGTCCTTCTCCGCCGCCGGACGTGTCCGCCGACACCGCCCAATGAATCCTCATGTGCCACGTGGCACTCCCCGCCGCCTCCGCCGTCCGGCCCGCCCGGCCCGCAGCTGGCCGCGCAGCCCGCGCGTCGACGCCGCCGCCCGAGCGCGCCCGTGCGCCTCCCGCTGCCCGCTCTGCCGGCGC